>NW_015547693.1:99652-103869 GCF_001515605.1 Sinocyclocheilus anshuiensis
AATGCTGCTGATTCACCGAGACTGCCGCGGCTCAGCAAAGAATCACGTGTGTGTGTTTTCCTTTGAAAAAGTTTCTGCAGAAATACTTCGCTATTTAATGCATTTTTCCTTACAAATTGTATTATCAGCATAACATAATGCTTTTAAATGTGTAAAAGGTATGGCATTATGCCATCCTTCTAGATTAGAACAATGTGCATTTATGTTAAAATTGTAACATAAATTATCAAGTTTAGTTATTCTTATTTCTTTATGCAAAACGCTAAAACTGGCAGTGGCGGTTCGTGGGTTTTAAAATAGGGGAGTCACACTAATTGTAACGTTATTGGTTATTGTAACGTCTAGGATCCCTGCCGATTATTATTATTATATTATTTGCTTAACCATACCACTGAGAACAAGGCAACCAGCGCACCTTTACTTCAGCCTTATCCTACAGAAAACACACACAAACACATTTAATTATATTTGTGTTGTTACTGTTACCATTTCACAAAACCATACAGACAGTAATGACGTTCACGCTCATGCACTGGTCGGGTGACGTGGGCTAAACATCAGTAGGTAGGCTATAAAGTAATATTGTACAATGAGGAGGATATCAGAGACATTAATAAGAAATATGGTTCTACATCTGACCTCTGTCATTCTTTTGTCAATGATAGAGTCGTATTGCCACACTTTTTGCCTGCTGCATTTTCGGCACCCTGAAATGACAAAGGCAAAAAGGTTTTGTTGACAAACAAATGGTAATCAATAAATAGAAGTATTGCATTTGATCTAAGGCTTTGTGTATTTATATGAACCCATAACTTATATACTAGGCAGGGTTTCACAGTATCTGGAATCAACATTAATCACGGAACTTGTGCTGGGTTAAAACTGGTTACAGTGCCAACACCATCAATATGCAGTGCGCCTGGGAACCCAGGTACGATTCTTATATTGTGTGAGTATGTGTGTTCTTTTTCACAGATATGCAAAAGGCAGATGTGTATCACACATATCAATGTATCATACTTAAACAATATAGCACAAGTAAGAGAGAGGTTGGTTGGATAACCACACAGCTGTGGTACAGCCATAGCCAAGAGGCTGGAGGTTGATAAATGTATTATCTTCGAACTAATGGAACACTGGAGTAGCTCAATTCAATGCAAAATGCGGAGTGATATGTGGGATTTGGTTATTAAGAAATATATGCTTTAACTTTTCAGTTTCTAAGCTATTTTATTGAGAAATCACAGAACAGTGTTGACAATACATTTCCGCGCTGAATGATTCTGTGCGTGCGCGATCTGCACGAGATGTAGGAGCTACTGTCTGTAATGTGTTTGCGTTACAGTGCAGCGGCACATTAGATCAGAACGGCGATTAACTTACCTACCTGTACAACAAGCGGTTTAAAACGTGCATTCTCCTGTTCAAATTCGAGCATCCAGTAATATAATCTCACATGTCTTGTGGAGCGCTTTCAGAGTATGCATTTATTTGTCATTTTAACTGTTTGGAAACGGAGCGTAAATGTGGAAGTCCTTCAAAGATTTCTTATCCTGTTGCACCCTCTGTAGGACCAGCACTGTTTGGAAACGGAGCGTAAATGTGGAAGTCCTTCAAATATTTCTTATCCTGTTGCGCCCTCTATAGGACCAGTGACTAGGCGACGTCAAGCTTAAAGCGTCATGGCAGAGCATTGAAGTCGACTAGTCGATTAGTCGGTGCAACCCCTACTATGTACCATAATCCAGTTCATTTATAAAGGAGCTCCAAGCGCCGGCCTCTAGATTTGAGCTGGCGGAGTTCAGAAGTAAACCAGGGTACAGAGTGGGTAAATGATACAGTCCGAGGTTTATGAGGTGCAAATGTTTCCAGGAGCTGCCATAACTCAAAGGTATAAAAGGAGACCAAATCATCAGGGGAAGTAAGATGATCACTGTGTGGAAGGTTAGTAATGGCAGCAGTCAAGACTGAGGGGATCTTTTTTATGTTCCGGAATATCATGCAGCGTTGTTGTTTAGATCTAGAGAGTGTAACATTAGCATGGAAAGAAAGCAATTTGTGATTAGATATTGGTATTGCAGTTGCAGTACAGTCCAGTGGTGTAATATGAACAGCAGACAAGGTACAGAGTGTGGCCTTTAGAGTGGGTTGGAAAGTCTCCATATTGCTGGAGACCAAAACTGTCCAGGCAAGAAAGGAGGTCCTTTGTAAATGGGCAGACCTGGGTAGTAACTGATTATATGTAATCTGGATTACGTAATAAGATTACAAAAATTAAGTACTTGTAATTTTATTAAATTATATTTTAAAATACTCGTAATCAAACTACTGTTATACTTTTTTTTATTGATTACATATTATTCACACAATAGCAATAAATTATCCAGAACTTATTGATTCTTCCTAATGCCTCTTTTTCATCTTTTAAATGTTCATTTCTAAAATAGCCTACCACTTATATACATTCAGAAAGTCTTCAGTTACACGCAAGATCAGTCATTAGTCAGGAGGCCACACAGCATTTGACCACTGGATTTACAAAAATCATTTTAATTTTAAGAAGTGTTTTCTCAACATTTCAACATTGCATCAACTACTGATGAACGCATTAATGTTTATTTGAATTATCCCTCAGGCTATTTAACCATGTATTATCATGTCTTTGGAAGACTTTTTTTTTCTTTCAAACACATTCAAATACACAAATTCACGTTATTTCTTATTTACATTTACAATGCAGGAATTCCCAAACTTTTTTTTTTTTTGTCAGCCAAATCACTTTCACCTAATATAACTATATGAATCCTTTTCTGTAATTATAGTGTACCTATAAAGAACGTACGTGTAGGTATAAGGGAACAAAGTGTTAGGGGGTAACAACCAGATATGCAACCTGCAAAGAACTGCGTAAGTAAACTGAAGTTACAGCGTAACTTTTTTGTAATTATAGTGTACCTATTCAGTACCTCCGTGTAGGTATAGGGGAATAATATGCGACTTTTGCGGAATAAAGGGGTAACAACCTGTAAAATTACAAATCATTTATACTGTAAGTATTTTGAAACCTATTCTAATATTACGTGGTATGTATGACCTAAACAACAATCTTATGTTTGGGAATGATTTAGAAAGATCATAAAAATAACTTTTTATAGTTTTATATTGGTATTTTATTATAGGCCTAGGTATTTTTAACCATTCTATTATTAAAGGAAACATGATGAGATTACTGAACTACAAAACTGGACATCTAGTGAAATGAGTTAATGAGTTTCTGGTATGATTTATAATTCACGAGTCTACTTACCTTATGAAAGCTTATTCGTCGATTTCAGCAACTTCAAAAAAAAATAAAATTAGAGGGTTTAATTTGACCATCGAACAATTAAATTAAAACTAGTTCAATATTTGTATCTGTAATTACTGTGCAAATATACACTTGTTCTGTGTTTAAGTCCAACGTGTTTCTCATTGTTCCCCCCTTGTTCCATGTAGTTACAGTGTAAATACAACATTTGCAGGCTGTAAATTAAAGTGGTGCTTTGTTCCCACTTTGTTCCATGTAGTTACAGTGTAAATACAACATTTGCAGGCTGTAAATTAAAGTGGTGCTTTGTTCCCCCTTTGTTCCATGTAGTTACAGTGTAAATACAACATTTGCAGGCTCTAATTTAAAGTGGTGTTTTGTTCCCCCTTTATTCCATGTAGTTACAGTGTAAATACAACATTTGCTGGCTGTAAATTAAAGTGGTGTTTGTTACCTCCTTGTTCCATGTAGTTACAGTGTAAATACAACATTTGCAGGCTGTAAATTAAAGTGGTGCTTTGTTCCCCTTTGTTCCATGTAGTTACAGTGTAAATACAACAGTTGCGGGCTGTAAATTAAAGTGGTGTTTTGTTCCCCCCTTATTCCATGTAGTTACAGGGTAAATACAACAAGGCAACAGATAGCCTAATAAAAGATTACAATTTATTACACCAGTTCAGAAAAAAGCAAAGCAACTCCATACTTATACAGTTAAACCAAATTCTTTTGAAAAGCTTAAGAACAAATATAAGATTTTGTTCAATTTGTTCATGTTTTCACCCACTGACGAAGTTAAACTATTATGGCCAAACCATCACACCAATAAACGCACAGTAATAAACACTGAAAGTCAAGTAAACTGTGTATTATAGCGAACTGACAGGATTTTACCATCTTTGATTTTTCCGTT
>NW_015547693.1:104041-108218 GCF_001515605.1 Sinocyclocheilus anshuiensis
TCAGTTCCCGGTTTTACCGCTCATCAGTCGCTGCTCAATGTTGTGAGAACATACTCAGACAAAACCCTCCAGTTTTAAAAGAACACATTCCAGTCGGTTTCAAAAATCTCTCTCCTCTTCGCTTCAATTAGTTTTCTTGTATTTTCAACACATATTCCTGTCATGAGCGCCGCAAACACAGACTTGATCGTCTCAAGCGGTAGCATCAGCAGGTGAGGCCGCGGTCCCGGGGTTCGGCTTCAGCAGCAGACAAAGGCCTCGTAGCTTCTCAGTAGTCACCGGCGAAAGCTGTTGTTTGTACTCACTGCCGATTTCCAGAAGGCTCTGTCGATCATAGATGTGTTTCCGAGTGTTTATCTGTTGATTTTGCGATAAGATGAGACTGTTTGAAGACGAGGAAACGAGACTAACAGACATAAAAACACCGTTTTTGGGACCCGGAGTAGCCGCTGCGTCCGACCGCGCCGCCATCTTGGAAGTGCTCACTAACACAGATTTAGACAGATTTGTGAACAATATTTGAGAGAAATAGGCCTTTTGTGTACATAGAAAAAGTCTTAGATCTTTGAGTTCAGCTCATGAAAAATGGGGGCAAAAACAAAAGTGTTGTGTTTATAATTTTGTTCAGTGTAAGATAGTTGTTAGGTCATACATACCCCGTAATATTAGAATAGGTAATTAGGAGAATTAGAAAATTATCAAATAAAATCTTAAAAATATAAAATAACTATTTAATAGAGAATAAAAGCACCGGAGAGCAGGGGCAGCCAGTTGCGCCAACGTTCACCCAACCGGAATTAATAAAATGATGTGTCCCGTATCATCCTGTAAAAAAAATAAAAAATACATAGGCCCGATAAATACACAGTGGTCTGTGTGACTTAAAGCAGCATGTGGTTACAGACACACACATTCGTGCTTATAAAGGTATCTACCTTATTTTTCCCGTAAGAGTGGGCACGGCCATTTGTAAATTTCCGGTGTCATTCACTTCCAGCTATTTTTAGCTGTACAAAACAGCTCGTTTTGCTGCTTGATAGTGCAAACTAGTGTGTCTTGCCATGTTATTTTAATATATTATCTTAATTACAAACATACTGGTTTGTAGTGCAAACAGTTTTACCGTTTACAGCACTTTGTTATTCTTTTTGCTATTTCCCTACGGCAGCTAATGAAACGTAAGTCTCGCACATTCACAGAAAGCAACGCGTTGGCAAATAAGGTGGATAGGCCTATTTTTTTTTTCTTTCTATCTTTTCATACATGACCAGAGCTTGGTATAGATAATTATATGTTTAGACATTATTAGACAGATTAATTAATAGACTACAATGTTATTTATTAATATATCATATTAACCCTTTAGGCGCCAGGGATTTTTGGAAAAATGCTGGATTTTGACATCAAGATTTCAAAAGCTTGTGGCTTGAAAGGGCTTAAAGATTGAGATCTAATGTAAATTAGAAAAATGTTGGGCATGACCGAAAGTTTATGTGGGGTGTAAATATACTCGTCTAATTTGCGTATTATGACGTCATCAGGGGTAGCCATCTTGAATTTCATAATATTCAGGAAATAGTAGATATCGAATTGATGTTTGAACTTATTTGCATGTCTTTTTTTTTTTTGTCTTTTTATCCTCATTCAAAATGATCAGAAATGAGGAAACCAACAAAACAGGAGAAAGTACTAAATTATTACTATATTACTATACTATATAGTAGTAAAACGCATGTGAACAGTAGCCTACTTTTTTCCAAAAGGCAAATATTCCCCTTCAGAGTAATAAGGAACATGCATGAATGAGAAAATAAAGTGTGGGACGTGCTTGATGTTAAAAACAGTTATTAAGCGCAATAAACCTCGAAAAAGAACTCAGGAGCTATCATACACCCGAAGCACGTGCACGGAAGTCCTCTCTCACAGACAGCCAGTAGCCACTGTTGCCAACTCTTGCATGATAAATAAGCAACCGCAGCTTCAAAAACAAGCCCAACATTTTTTTTTTTTGATGATTTATTGTCATCAATATTATTTATTATCAATTATTTATTACCAATAAATTAGCCTACAGCATATTAAACTGAAACCACTCTTTTATCTGAAAAGCAAAAACATAAGTTATTTTACAAAAATCAGCAAACTGCAACAAAGTGGGAACAAAACTCGTCTCCAATCACCTGTGAGCAGAATAGGATTGGAGAGATGGAAAAGGAGAAAAACACAAGAGCTTCAAAGGGGAGCTGTAACATAGCCACGTATTTATTATAGCCTACTAAAATATAGGCTATTCGAACTAAATGTATTTACTCTTAGTTTTAGTATAGGACTACTTGTTTTTTACTACAGCCCATGATAATTAAAACATTACAAAAACATTGTAAAAACTAAAAATTAGGCTAAAAGAAAGTCATCGCACTTCTCTACGTCTACTTCTACCATCGCTTGGATTACAGCATCACGCGCCTTCTTTTTGAACGTGATTTTCTCCAATGAGGGCGAGATCCAATGAGGGCGAGAAGGGGCGGGACATTTGGCAAATTACGCTACAGCACTTATATATTATTGCACTGGTTGGCTATTAACTGTGAGCAGAATGTCAATCAATGCATTCGAGGATACGGCGAACATAAAGAAACGAAGTTGCTTGTCAGATTTCCCTAACAAGCAACCATATTTTTTAAAATAAGCCCAAAAAAACGCAACCCAGGGATTTTGTTACGCAACTTTACAAAAAAAGAAGCCCAAAGTCGCGTATTATACGTGGACTTGGCAACTCTGCCAGTAGCCCCTCACTGCAGAACACAAGATCCAGGGGGCATGGTTGAATCCACATCTAGGGGGTGGAGATGGGTGGGTTTAGGTAAGGTGGTATATGTATTTGCGATCACGAATTCAGATCTCTTTCAGCAGTTACTGTGCTTCAGCGGTCAAATACACACACAATCATGCTAATGCCTGTCTTGGTTTATGACTGAAATGAACATAAACAGCGGAGAACGAAAACGCGTGTGTATCAATAAAATGGGTCCGTGCAGCTCTTAAAAGTGACAGCAGACTAAAATTCTTGCTGCTGTCTGTCTGTACAGTGTTAATCAAGAAAAACTGAAAATGACTAACTTTACTAGCTTTAATAAGGATACATATTTGAATGTTTCATTCATACAGCGAAGACTATGCCGTGCTTTATTTTTACATTTTGATTATTTATTCAATTTCTGTATCATCTCTTTCTTGAATGCTAAATAGGCCTACTGTACCTAAACACAGTTCATTTCCTTTGTTTTATTTTATTTTGTCCTTTTGTTTGATACTTGCATCTATGTTCTTATTATTAATAACAAACATGACTATATCATTATGATATAAATTGTTATTGTGAAATAAAATTACTTCTAGCATTGAATAATATTTTGGTCATATTTCCCACCCCTAGCTCATGCCCTAAGCAAACTTACCAATGTTGCAAAGATCTATACACACCTGTAGGCTCGGCTGTATCATAGTCATGATAGACTGGTAGTTACTCACCATAGGCCTGTGTGGTGGCACTGGTATATATACACACACACACACACAGACACACACACACACACACACCAGTGGTGTGCGGTGGTGTTCTGAAATGAGGAGGCAAAGTCCTTAAAAAAAAACACAAAAAACTAAATCAAATGTAAATTCCTGTCCCAGTCACATGTTCTTGGTTAAATAAACATTACTTACACTACCAGAAAAAAAAAAAAATTTGATTTATATTTTTACATTAACAATGTAATCAATATTCTGTTTATTAAAGCCAAGTATGAATCTCATCAATTAGTGTTTTTTAAGCATTTAAATTTATTCCAAAATAATAACTCAAGGCAGTAACAATTTAAACAATATATATTATTTGTGAACTTATGTTCAGCTATTCTTTTTAATAGTTAACTTTGAACAATTTTTTTTTCTGACCATCAGTCAGCAAAGCTCTGTAAATATTGGTCACAGACACAGAGATTTACTTTAAGTTTCACCAAGCTGATTACTCACTACACACTACCACAGATCATGTTTTCAGGCCATTTTAAGTCTTATTTTGATGTAACAAAGTGATTATATCTAAGTATGTGAGTTGTTTACTTACTTTTTTAAAAGAGTCTTCCCATTAATGCCATTATATTGTTCATTCAGACCG
>NW_015547693.1:108356-111232 GCF_001515605.1 Sinocyclocheilus anshuiensis
AAAAAAAAAATCCATTTTATATTTTTTTACATTAGCAATGTAATCAATATTCTGTTTATTAAAGCCAAGTATGGATCTAATCAAGTTAGTGTTTTAAAGCATTTTACATTAATTCCAAAATAATAACTGAAGGCAGTAACAATTTAAACAATATTTAAGTGATTGTATATCTAAGTGTGTGAGTTGTTTACTTACTTTTTTTTAAATTAGTCTTCCCATTAACGCCATTTTATTGTTCATTCAGACTGATTCGTTAACGCAGCACGCGCATGAACACAAGAGGCGAGATTTATCGCATGAACCAATCACAGCCGAACATAACCAGTCAGATCCAATCATATGTGACCCTGAACCACAATACCAGTCATAAGGGTCAATTTCTCAAAATTGAGATGTATACATAATCTGAAAGCTGAATAAATAATATTTCCATTGATGTGTGGTTTGTTAGGATAGGACAATATTTGGCCGAGATACAACTATTTGAAAATCTGGAATCTGAGGGTGCAAAAAAATCTAAATATTGAGAAAATCGCCTTTAAAGTTGTCCAAATGAAGTTCTTAGCAATGCATACATGATCTTTACTTAATATCCTAATGATTTTTGGCATAAAAGAAAAATCGATCATTTTGACCCATACAAAGTTTATTTGGCTATTGCTACAATTATACCCTAGCGACTTGAGACTGGTTTCGTGGTCCAGGGTCACATATTGCGATGGAGGCATTGCCTCCTCTCACGTGATTTTCTCCCATCCATTCTCAATTACCTCCCAGTAAACTCACCGCATGCTTTAGGGGGTCTGTTAAAACTCAATGGGCTCAGGGGAGGCGAGAGCCAAAGAGAAAGGAAAACTTGAAATCGCATCATATGACCCCTTTAATGTTATATTTTTTAATATTGGCAGTTTTATTTTTGTACTACAATTTTATTTTTTCATCCAATATTTTGAGACACTGCCTCCCTTGCCTACTCGGAGGAAAAGCCCCTGACATGGGCGTCGGAAGCAACAAAAATGTGGGTAGGTCCAAAAGTGTAAGTGTATCTGTTCTTCAATACTGCAACAAAGACTATGATGCCTTTAAAAGCAACAGGCGAACAAATGATGGACATTCAGTTAAATAGCAGCTTGTTTAGTGACAGTATGTGAGGACACAGCCAGACCCACCTGAGCAGCAGAGATGCTACGATGCTTTGTTTATCTTGCTGTGTTGCGGCGGGAGTGCAGCAAGCGCGAGAACTGAAAACACAGCATGGAGTTTGATTTATATGGACTCTGAATGAGCCAAGCGGAATGGATTTGAAGAAGCAGCAGCGTGGAAGTCAATGTTGTAGCTAAAATGCGGAATGGAGTTTAATTTATTAGGGCATTCCTCAAGTGGAAAGGATTTGAGTGGCGGCGCTCTGAAAAGTGAACAAACAAATTGAGTGGGTCCAATATCATTGGTCTTAAAAAGTGGGTGGGTCTTGTGGGTGTAATGGTACACAAACATGATGGTTCGGTGCATACCTCGGTTTTGACATGCGCGGTTCGATATGGTACAGCAGCGGGGAAAAAATATATTTTTTATTAAACAGTGGTTTACAGAACAAATAGCTCTTTCTTTAAATGAATTAAATTATAACTACATTTTTCTTAGGAATAAAAATCTACCACAGCTTATGCTCTGAACTATAGGGAGTCATTTTACATTAGGCCTACTATAGGTTTCAATTAACAACAGAGCCCAAACTTAAATTTAATTACAATTTATTTTTAAATATAATAATCAACACTCAACTTAAAAAAAAAAAAATATGCAAACATGTAAATTGCACATAATGCAGTTTTTAAATTAACTTCTAAATAATAAATTAATTTGCACAGTGGCTGTCATAACTTGTTTCATAACAGATTTATTTAAAGGGGTCATATGATGCTGCTAAAAAGAACATTAGTTTGTTAAATAATTAAGACGCCACTAACAGGTTAAAATGAGTATAAGGAGTATAATATTTCGGGAAATGGTATTCTCTGCACTTCATTTCTCTAGCGAACTAACGAGCTGTCACTGATGTCTGCGGTAAACGCATTTTGTTTTCAAGCTGTTTTATTGACGTGTTTCTGCGGTTGAAACACACACAAACAATAAATAATCCTATCTGTCATATACAATTAATGACATTTAAAAAAAGTTTTATAAAAGTGCTAGATTATTTTGATAAATATTGGACCAATAACTACATAATGATATAGTTCTTAAGTAAATTAATAAGAATAAAAAAAAAATCATCCAATCCAGGTAACAAAACTGTCAAAAAAAAAAGAGGAAAAAAAAAGGCCGATAACTGGTTCAGAATGACTGCTTAAGGCACATCAACATATCCTGAAGTGCTCTTTATAATTAAATATAACAATCAAATGTAAAATAATAATATAAGCTGTGTTCTGTTGCAAGTTCACATACTTCATCTCATGTTTTCGTTGTCGTGTTTTAAATAATCAGTTTATTTGTGTCCTTGACACATGGGCATGCCTCTGGTGTCTAATGTAGGCAGGGTGTTAGTTATACTGAAACAAAAAAATATAAACAGCTTACCAAATTTAGTGTGGTTTGACCATTTTTTTTTCTTTCTCAAACTCAATTGCACCAAGTCTGCCATTAACCATAACCTGCTAAGACACCAGTCAAATTGCCTCATCTAGTGCCCCCCATAGGATATGGCCTTAAATCACACCAGTTTCTGCTGTCCAATCTTTTTGTTAGTGGGTCTAGAGTAAAAAATAAAAAAGGGATAATAAATGTTAAAGTCTACATCTACACACACACACACACACACACACAATGTGTTTGTGTGTATGTATATATATATATATATATATATATATATATAT
>NW_015547693.1:111364-124405 GCF_001515605.1 Sinocyclocheilus anshuiensis
TATATATATATACAGTGTGTATATATATATATATATATATATACATATACACTTACATTAAAGTAATTAAAATAATTTTTTTGTAGAATATACAAAAGAAACTTAAAATAGATGTCACTTGCAGTGTATTGCTTAATGTGTGTACATGCAGTTTGTCTGTAACATCGTTGACAAATTCAAAAAACATTTAGTTCAATGTGGTATTTTTTAAACAACTTTGTTTAACATTTTTCTACTGAAACCGTTTTTTTTTTTACTTGTACATCCTGAAAGTTCCTGAGCTGTGGTGATTCACTGAGTTCAAGCTCATGATTTATCCAAAACTCAAACACCAAAAGCAGTGTTTTTTGTAGAACTTTATTTTTGAAATTATTTTATAAAATCATCGCTTTTAATTAATTTATATAATTATAGGTTTATACTTTCACTGACAAACATTTTGGCTAACTCCCATCCCACCCAGCCTCTTCGCCTCATCACATCTCCATTGAAGATAAAACTTGTTTGCCAGAGAGAGAGATCTGACCTCTGCAGATATGAATTATGCTTCATGGACGGGGGAAACCAGAAGCAGAACACACACACACACACACACACATGGATGGAGGAACATGTCAGGGTCAATTCTCTCATCAGTTCATCTCTAGTGAAATCACCACACAAACTGATTTAACAGGTTAAGATGAGAACTGATTCGTGTGTGGCTTAGTCACACACGTTATCCATCACCCAGGGTTAAAACACTTTCAAATGGCTCAGTTACCGTGCAGATGAGCAGGATCTGTCTTCACAGCCTGTGGGTGTTTGGCACATTGCAGTTTTGATTGGTTAATCATGCTGTCACTTGAGTGTAAAATCCAGTCAAATTATTCTTGGCTGCCGTTTTGTACTGGAAAAAACTGCAGAGTTTAAGAACACAGCAGAGTTTCATCCAACAGAGAGACAAAGGCAAGGAGAGTTAAACGACTGACCGCATTCATTAACACTCGTTTCACTAAATCAAAAACATACTGACGTTACTTCGTAAGAACATGCCATCTTTATGTCTTGTGCTAGTTTCTGTTTCCCTGACAGATTTTTTGGCCCTCGCTTTATGCTGTGAACAGACACTTAAGTATCGAGTCTTGCATTGGGTGCAGCCTTCAGGTGAATGGAAAGGTTCCCTATAAGGCAGTAGAGAGAGCAGGTTGAAAGGTCTCTGAAATTAAGTATATGTAACCCGAATGATATACTGACTTAGTTTTGTTGATACAGGCACACAAAATTAACAAACAAACAAAAAAAACAATAGTAGTAGTTGCAGGAAAAATGTATATATATATATAATTAGTGTTATCTTCAAGGAAAAATCTGGCCAATTAGGGTGAATCTCACAAAAAAAACTTGTCCAAGTCATATTTTACTCTAAGATAAATAATATATATATATTTATATATATATATATATATATATATATATTCTGGATCATGAAGTAAGTGTTTAAATACTGCATCTCTGTATTTTTGCACTGCAGTAATGAGAATATTGTTTTCTCTATGTAAAATATCATATCTTCTTTGGATTGTGGGGTAAAATATGACCCATAAAATAATTTGTGACATTCACCCAGTTGTAACACTTTAGTTTATCATGGTATGCGTACACACAATCATAAATATATTGTACAATTAATTAACAAAAAATAATCGTTTCTAATGACAGTCATTGTAGCAAAATATTAAATTATTCTCCATTTCAATTACTTAACATTTTAACAGGTTACAACATTATAAAGGAAACCTGGACAGAGGAAAACAAATATATACTGACATAATCATAGTATGTTCATGGAGTTTACCAAGAAGAGTTTCATGGTGTTTGCAAAACATGTTAGAGGCCAGGTGCGCCCCCTCCTGGTTTTACTTTCAACAGCAGCATTTTGAACAGCGTAGGCTGACTTCTTAGGGGTTAATCCCACAAGGCATTTCTTGTCAGAGGACTCAATATAGTGACTTAACAGCAACTAGAAGTTCTGATACAAACTCACAACTGAAGCCCCATTCAACTGGAAAACCACCCCACCATGAGAGCGATAGTCTTACATAGATCTATAGATTCACAATTCAAAATATATACTATTTACTTCCAGTGTAATTTATTTATTTATTTTTTCTTTTGTTCAAGTTTGAGAAGTTCCAACTTACTCGATTCAGTTCCAGGGTTAAGTCTGTGCAAAACATTCACAGTTTCTATGTGCTGCATGGTTATTTTTCACGTTAACAAGCATTGATACTGAATGGAATTCTCCGGTCAAACAGTTTTTTTTCCCTTGATAAAGTAGAGCTACTGAGGGACAGGAAATGCACTGCAAGATCACATGACCAAAACCAAACAACTGCCAACTGAGAAAGGAAGCAGGAAAAGGTTAACAAAAAAAACAAGGGTGGAAAAAGCAGAGATAAAAAGATCAACAGAGGTGTAGTGCACAGCTGTGTTCCTGGTCTATCGATACACGAGGTGGGATATGGTGCTGGACTTGAAATTGAGCTGATGATTGGGCACAAAGTTATGATGAGGATTTTTGCGGGTGCACACATCACTGCCGTAAAGGCTCATGCACATCTCACATGACACCTTGGAGCAGTTCACACAGGTGTGAGAGGCCCCTGGCTTGTTGCAAAAGCCACAGCGGGAGCCGCCCACACTCAGCCGCTCACCCCCACTGCTGATGGAGCTGACCACCGGACTGCTGCCCGAACCCACGGGTTTACTGGGAAACAGCTTGGTGCTCATCACAGCTTTGTCCAGCAACAGCGAGTGGGACTGAGCGTGGGGAAACGGGTGAGGGTGAGTGTGCGAGTGAGCGTTGGAGTAGACCGACAACTTCTCCTTGATGGGCATGTAGCCATCCAAAGGGCGGGAAGTTTTAGTGTAATCCTGGAAGCCGCAACAAGGCGCCGGTTCCACTGCATGGCAGGACGAACACAAGATCATGTCGCACCTCTGGCAAGAGGAAAGTGAAGGACAGCCCATGCCGCAGCCCTGGCACTTCATCACATGTCCCTTCAGAACCCAACTGTCCCGGGACTCTCGAGGCTCCCGGCTCTGTGGCCTAGAGGGCGTCTGGTGACCACCCAAACCCCGTTCAGTGTACAAGTCCACCTCATCCAGGGAGGACAAGTGGTAGGAGTATGGCTCAGACGGGGGCGACTGAATCGGGAAGAAGTCAGCCACTGGGCTGTAAGAGGGCGGCGCCGCCACAGGGTAAAGAGAAGGGCTCGGTCGGATGATTTCATCCTTCAAGTCTTCTTCCGTGTCGACGAACACAGGGTCAATTCTCTCATCAGTTCATCTCTAGTGAAATCACCACACAAACTGATTTAACAGGTTAAGATGAGAACTGATTCGTGTGTGGCTTAGTCACACACGTTATCCATCACCCAGGGTTAAAACACTTTCAAATGGCTCAGTTACCGTGCAGATGAGCAGGATCTGTCTTCACAGCCTGTGGGTGTTTGGCACATTGCAGTTTTGATTGGTTAATCATGCTGTCACTTGAGTGTAAAATCCAGTCAAATTATTCTTGGCTGCCGTTTTGTACTGGAAAAAACTGCAGAGTTTAAGAACACAGCAGAGTTTCATCCAACAGAGAGACAAAGGCAAGGAGAGTTAAACGACTGACCGCATTCATTAACACTCGTTTCACTAAATCAAAAACATACTGACGTTACTTCGTAAGAACATGCCATCTTTATGTCTTGTGCTAGTTTCTGTTTCCCTGACAGATTTTTTGGCCCTCGCTTTATGCTGTGAACAGACACTTAAGTATCGAGTCTTGCATTGGGTGCAGCCTTCAGGTGAATGGAAAGGTTCCCTATAAGGCAGTAGAGAGAGCAGGTTGAAAGGTCTCTGAAATTAAGTATATGTAACCCGAATGATATACTGACTTAGTTTTGTTGATACAGGCACACAAAATTAACAAACAAACAAAAAAAACAATAGTAGTAGTTGCAGGAAAAATGTATATATATATATAATTAGTGTTATCTTCAAGGAAAAATCTGGCCAATTAGGGTGAATCTCACAAAAAAAACTTGTCCAAGTCATATTTTACTCTAAGATAAATAATATATATATATTTATATATATATATATATATATATATATATTCTGGATCATGAAGTAAGTGTTTAAATACTGCATCTCTGTATTTTTGCACTGCAGTAATGAGAATATTGTTTTCTCTATGTAAAATATCATATCTTCTTTGGATTGTGGGGTAAAATATGACCCATAAAATAATTTGTGACATTCACCCAGTTGTAACACTTTAGTTTATCATGGTATGCGTACACACAATCATAAATATATTGTACAATTAATTAACAAAAAATAATCGTTTCTAATGACAGTCATTGTAGCAAAATATTAAATTATTCTCCATTTCAATTACTTAACATTTTAACAGGTTACAACATTATAAAGGAAACCTGGACAGAGGAAAACAAATATATACTGACATAATCATAGTATGTTCATGGAGTTTACCAAGAAGAGTTTCATGGTGTTTGCAAAACATGTTAGAGGCCAGGTGCGCCCCCTCCTGGTTTTACTTTCAACAGCAGCATTTTGAACAGCGTAGGCTGACTTCTTAGGGGTTAATCCCACAAGGCATTTCTTGTCAGAGGACTCGATATAGTGACTTAACAGCAACTAGAAGTTCTGATACAAACTCACAACTGAAGCCCCATTCAACTGGAAAACCACCCCACCATGAGAGCGATAGTCTTACATAGATCTATAGATTCACAATTCAAAATATATACTATTTACTTCCAGTGTAATTTATTTATTTATTTTTTCTTTTGTTCAAGTTTGAGAAGTTCCAACTTACTCGATTCAGTTCCAGGGTTAAGTCTGTGCAAAACATTCACAGTTTCTATGTGCTGCATGGTTATTTTTCACGTTAACAAGCATTGATACTGAATGGAATTCTCCGGTCAAACAGTTTTTTTTCCCTTGATAAAGTAGAGCTACTGAGGGACAGGAAATGCACTGCAAGATCACATGACCAAAACCAAACAACTGCCAACTGAGAAAGGAAGCAGGAAAAGGTTAACAAAAAAAACAAGGGTGGAAAAAGCAGAGATAAAAAGATCAACAGAGGTGTAGTGCACAACTGTAGCACGGTTGTGTTCCTGGTCTATCGATACACGAGGTGGGATATGGTGCTGGACTTGAAATTGAGTTGATGATTGGGCACAAAGTTATGATGAGGATTTTTGCGGGTGCACACATCACTGCCGTAAAGGCTCATGCACATCTCACATGACACCTTGGAGCAGTTCACACAGGTGTGAGAGGCCCCTGGCTTGTTGCAAAAGCCACAGCGGGAGCCGCCCACACTCAGCCGCTCACCCCCACTGCTGATGGAGCTGACCACCGGACTGCTGCCCGAACCCACGGGTTTACTGGGAAACAGCTTGGTGCTCATCACAGCTTTGTCCAGCAACAGCGAGTGGGACTGAGCGTGGGGAAGCGGGTGAGGGTGAGTGTGCGAGTGAGTGTTGGAGTAGACGGACAACTTCTCCTTGATGGGCATGTAGCCATCCAAAGGGCGGGAAGTTTTAGTGTAATCCTGGAAGCCGCAACAAGGCGCCGGTTCCACTGCATGGCAGGACGAACACAAGATCATGTCGCACCTCTGGCAAGAGGAAAGTGAAGGACAGCCCATGCCGCAGCCCTGGCACTTCATCACATGTCCCTTCAGAACCCAACTGTCCCGGGACTCTCGAGGCTCCCGGCTCTGTGGCCTAGAGGGCGTCTGGTGACCACCCAAACCCCGTTCAGTGTACAAGTCCACCTCATCCAGGGAGGACAAGTGGTAGGAGTATGGCTCAGACGGGGGCGACTGAATCGGGAAGAAGTCAGCCACTGGGCTGTAAGAGAATCGGGAAGAAGTCAGCGACTGGGCTGTAAGAGGGCGGCGCTGCCACAGGGTAAAGCGAAGGGCTCGGTCGGATGATTTCATCCTTCAAGTCTTCTTCCGTGTCGACGAACAATGGCTCTTTGCGTAGGCTGAGCGAGGCCTTCAGCACTGGCTTGCTGGCTTGGTGCCAGTGTCCTGCGCTGTCTGTTACATCCACCGACTTGGATGGCCGTCCGCTTCGCCTTAGGTGGGCGCGGTCAATATCCACCGGCCGCACCGACAGGCGGGATAAGTCTCCTGTAAGGCTGTCTCGTCGGCGGAGGGCATCAGCGCACCCTGCCGCATCTTCTCTGGTGTTCCTCCTCACCTCCATGGCCTCCAGCTCTGAGGCAAGACCCCGAGACATGGACACCACCTCACCGAGTAGACGGCATTCAGCCTGGGCGAGAAGCAGTTCAAAGGCGAGCTGCCGGAGGTGGGAGGATCCACCAGGATGGTCCCTAACATGGTACTGCAATTCCTGGTCTCTTGAATAGCCCATGGAACGCAGCAGTGGACGCAAGTCTGCGTCGCATATCACCGACTGCAACTGGTACACATACGGCCCTGTGAAGGTCTGTAAGAGTGAAAGAAAAGTCAATACACCATCAACAGCAAAGATAATTATGGCGTTCATGCTGTCACGTCTCACTTTTCACATTCACAAACTTAAAAGGTTTTAATAAAAGGTTGAATAATTACTTGATGTAGTTCAGTCTCGCTGATACTTAGGGTTGGGTATCGAGAACCGGTTCCATTTTAGAACCGGTTCCAAATTTCCAATAATCGGGTATTCGATAAGACATGTGCATTTCGATTCCGCTTAGCGATTCCTGCGTTTGCATTTTAATGTGATTTTAAACCATTTAACCGCAAGAAGGGAAAGAACTTGCATGCAGAACTTGAGCGTGCCGCGCACACACCTGAAGCGCGAGCACAGAGAACCACGGTCCCGGTGCTGGTTCCCGGTTTGTGTCCGTTCTCGAACCGTTCAGTGCATTTCTGTACCTGACATTTGTTCAGTTTTATTTATTTATGCTATTGCTAATTCATTTGTTCACTTGTCTTTAACAATTTAATGTTTGAAATTTATATTAGTCTAGTTTTTTTTCTGTTTTTTTTTTTTTTATAAAACCATAGACATAAAACATAATAAATATGTTTGACATCTAAATATTTGACTTAAAATTTGTTTAATGGATTTTTTTTTTTCTTACTGGAATCGGAATTAGGAATCGATAAGAACCGGAATCGATAAGCAGAATCGGAACCGGAATCGATAAAATTCAAACGATACCCAACCCTACTGATACTACAAACTTCTCACTAAAACTACAACCAAAAATCTTTTAATCCGTTTACTCACCTTTATGCAGCGGAACTCCTTCTTCCATGGAAAGAGCAGCAAGTTGGTACAGATGGTTTCCAGTGTTGCAAAGGCTGTCTCCAATGTCCGCAGGTTTGCGCTCCTTTGAGTCCTCAGGGAGTTCTCAGCAATTTCATAGAACCGAATCATGCGAAAGCGCTGCCCTGGATCAGGCTGGTAAGAGCCTAACAGTGCTGTTGCAGTAGAAATCAGTGCCTCCTCAGTCTTGGCTCCTTGCTTATCTCCTCCTCCTTCACCGGCTCTCTCCTCAAGCCGATTCTCCAAAGACGCCACATACCTGCGGAATAGATCTTCTCGCAACTTGGCATCCATTGGTGGCAGAGGGCTGCTTAGCATGCAACCTCTTATCCTACAATTCAGGAGTTTCTTTAAACGGGACCCCTTGCCATCTCAAGACCTCTCTCCCACTGGACAGGCCTGGGACAACGGTGCAGTGCGGTGGGAAAAATCAGCAAGCTGCAATCATCCTCCAAAGGAGCTATTTGGAATAATGAAAGTGAAGATGTGATTGGTTTAATTTGGGCGTACGCCTTGCCCAGGGCTTCTCTCCCACTGGACAGGCCTGGGCCAACGGTGCAGTGTGGTGGGAAAAATCAGCAAGCTGCAATCATCCTCCAAAGGAGCTATTTGGAATAATGAAAGTGAAGATGTGATTGGTTTAATTTGGGCGTACGCCTTGCCCAGGGCTTGTAATGGGCATCTCTGGGTTCCTCATTAGCCAAAAGACCTCAAAAGGAGGAACATGACATGAGAAGGTGGTTGATTTGGGTGCTGGATGGAAAGTCCTCAACTTATTAAGCCCTCACTGCCAGGCTTTTCCCTCTGCATGAGGTTGAAGATCAGGGTTTGCAGAGAGGAGCACACATTAGAAACACCATGTCCAACGCTGCAACGACAGAAGAACAACATCTGTTTGAAAAACACCACTCAGGCTGCAGTCTAATAAGTGAGGACTTGCCTCAGTCTCTTTGCCTGCAATCATATAGCTAGCTCATAATGCATGCACACATCACAGAAAGACCAACGCAGACCATGAGAATGAAAATTACATATCTGTGATGGTCTAAATTATAGCTAGGCCGGTTTTAAATGTTTTTTTTTTTGTTTTGTTTTTTTAATGATAATGTGTGGATAATTCTTGGAATGGATTTAATTTTTTACGGGTTCAACTAGAGATACACCGATTGCAATTTTCTTGGCCGATTCCGATTTTTTTTGCAAGTGTGACCTGCTGATACCGATTTTTGCCAATTCCGATTTTCATTCTAAGAACTATATTTGACAGCATATACAAACAAAAATCAACTTTTTTTTTTCAATGCAAAACAATAAAAAATAAAATAAATGAATAAAATAAAACAAAATAAATAATAAAATAAATTATTAAACATTACAATTTCCCCCAATCTGGACTAAGTTACAGATGTTCTCTGACTTAACTCTCAAAAGTGCTCTGTCACTGGAAAGAGGTAGAAATGAGTTGCTGTAACAAAACAGATTCCATGTTTATAAATGGGCATTTTTTTCTGACCTTATTAAATGTATGTGTCATCTTTCACATCAAATTCTTACATTGTTTCAAATAATTCAGTTAGACTAATAAGAACATGTAAAGTCGTCGCCATTCAAATGAAATCAGTATCAACAAACTCCATCTTTCCATGGCTGCATCTGAAGTGGCACTAGATGTATTTACACAGACTGTTTAATGACGTTGAGAGGTGCCATAAGATTGTTATACGATTATTATTAAATAATTTTTTGAACAAACGAATAAGAAATGCTGGGACAAATACAATGACACTTTTAAATGACTGTTTGAATGAGAGAGTCATTTAGTCATTCATTCAACCGATTCGTTCAAACGGCTGATTTATTCAGAAATGAGGCAAGTCTTTATGAATGGCTAACTGAATCCTTGACTCACTGGATTCGTTCAACAATGAAGTCAGTAATGAAACACCACTGTGTTGCTCAGAGACAAACAACAGTTCTGCTGTGGCTTTGATTGGAACGATTTTCATTTGCGAAATTGAGCAATAACTCAAAATATAAGTCACTTAATTTTAACTTCTTGTTTATTGAACTACTATTGTATAAAATCAGTGTCTCATTGCAATCGTGCTGATATTCGGGGAAACATCTTGGTCGTGTAATGCTAACCTATATCATATATTATAAATATATCTTTTTTTTCTAATATAGTATGCTTGTATAACTTTCTGTGAGTGCTGTTGCGCTCATTTGTTTTAATTTGTCTCTCTCTCTCACTCAGGCTGCGTGAGCCTCATCTGGCACGATCACCAATACATTACCAGTCGCCGTTTACACTGAATGCAATAAAATCACAATCATTCTCGCGTAAAAATTGTTGGTGGCCAAGTTTCAGTGCTTCCCTAGTTATTTTTGTTATTGACATTTTAATCAGGCTTCTTGTCCCGTTGGGCAAGTCAACTTCTCTCACACTTGCCCCTTTAAAAATGTTCTTGTCCCAGACAAGTGTTGATCGAGCCCTGTGGTTCCCCCACGGTTTACTTTGGCCCTACATGCATCACAAGCTGCGACCTTTGTGTCTTCTTCACTCACAGTGAAGAACTTTCATGCCGACGACATGTTTACATGCGGATGTGAGCGCAGCTGTGACATCAAAACGGGCCGGCTGGGAAGTGGCAAGAGGTGAGGCTGACCGGGCCATCACCGGTCCGGGCTGATCACGTGGAAAACCGTCTGATTCCGGTCCCTGGCAGGTCAATCGGTGCATCTCTACATTCAACTGAGAGAAATGTGTGAGAGTTTGCATCCCGCTAGTAGATGACATAATACCATTTTGGGAACATTTTTATTTTTTTTCACTTTTTTTGTTTTACAAGCAACATATACACAACAAATGCTTCATTATAATAAAGATGATGAGTCTTTTTTTATGGAAATTAAAAAAAAATTACAAATAAGCAAATGGACTAAACTTTTGACCCGTCTACTGCCATGGATGTTTAAGTTAAGGGAACCAGCAGGACAGCCAGCAGCGAAGCACTTGGGACTGTGGTACTATCAGACAATTAGTATTTACTGCTCAGGTGATTGGCTCAAAAATGTCTGCGCAAAACCGCGTTCCCATAAGCAAAGATGGCAGCAAGCAGGCCATGCACTACAGTACATCCAGAGGGTGGGTCCTGCATTCATTGAGATGAATGGGAATGCTAACAGACAGCTTTCTCCAGGTATTATATAGATGTCCTTGGCTGAAATCATATGAATTGTCATCTGCAGGCACAGATTTCCTTCTGGACCTGCCAATAGTGCACGGATAATATGGGAGTGTGCGTGGCTAGATAATGCAGATATTGTGGACTGTTTTGCAATGAGGCCACATGAAGCACTTTATTCTTCCAGATGGTTAGACTGCCAGCTGAACACTTGCACAGTATTCCTTTACCTTCAATGATGCAGGCAGTCATTTCAAGCTGCTGAATTCACACCAACTCAAAACATCAGGCATTTACATGTGCTTTATCAGAGGGGCCTGTCAATACATCATAATATCGTAATCACAACATCTTACCGAACACGGTAAAGCTAAAAACTCCACCTAAACAAATCAGGGTTCGCAGAGAACACGGCAAAGTGTTAATAACTAATGATGTTCTATCTGCATTCCATTGCTAGTGACATAAACAGTGTGTTAGCCACACAGCTAATCTGACAGTCTCCTTTCCTTAACGTTACAGTAAATAAATCTGTCAACGCAGCAGTCAGGCCGATCTGTTCTCACAAATAGTGTTTTTATTTTAAAGGGACACACATTAATGAAGTCGTCACTCTACTCTAACTCGTTTCAACCTCATCAGATGCAGCTAGCACAGCTGCTAACATTAGCGCAGTTCCAGGGCCCTGTAAATCCACACACCACGCAATTTAACCGTACACCGTCCAGCAATTACTTTTTAATTACCTCAATAAGAACAAGACGTGAATGTAAACATGCCCGTTCAGTGTCATGCAGTGCTGGTTAGATCCATTAACGAGCCGCCTTCCTCCCCATCACCCAGCGCCTCTTACCGTCATGTTCCGCTGGAAATCCCCACCGCCGCACTGCGCATGCGCCACACTACATCCCCTGCGTGCCCTCGAGGCTGCAGGCTGCAGGACTAGCGTTGGAACGTTCGATTGATTCAGCGAGTCGGTTCGCCTTCACGATTCGATTCATTTGAGTCATCGCTCAAAAGAGTTCACAGAAGTCTCCGCGCTGCACACGACGCCTTCTTTTCTGAGCGTTAAATAAATGTTTGCTCAAACGCCGTGCTGTTTTCAGTTACCTTACGCGCATTAAGTCTTTAAGTGTATGAGTCAATCAGTGACAATGTGCTCCAGTCTGTTGCAATCGTTCCAGTTGAGACCTTTTTTTCTTCTTCTGTAAAATATCCTGTTGTCTAATATCTCACCCATCTCACAGTTTCACTCTCGGAAAATATTCTACCTCGCAGTCGAGTGATTCATTTTCACATTCACGCCTTCCGAATCATTTAAAAGATCCGGTTCATGTCCGTGATTCGCTGAAGAATCGGACACCACTAGCCATACCGCACTCATAACTCTTCATTAAAAGACTGCACGCACACTCTAGGTACTACATGGCAATCATCTGTTTGCCCACTACGACTGTTGTTGTCATTAGTCAGATAAGGCTGTGATAATGTGTTTCCTCATGCGATCAGCTGAGTTGTTGCTCCTCCCTTGGCAGCAGTGAATCTCGCCGGAGTTCAAGAAGACGGAGCCCAGCGCAGCAGACATGGCTATGCTCACAACAGATCCTCAAACTGATGTGATCGATGCAGAATATGAGGAATACCTCTGCCCCGTGTGTCTGGAGATATATATCTCTCCGATGACCACAGACTGCGGACATACGTGAGTATGCTGGCGGTCTCGTGCCTCGCAGCAGTAACTTCTCGTTTGACATGTTGATTAGTTTCATGTTAATCACGTGAAACCGACGTGCAGCCTCCATGCAACGTGATTTAATCTTAACATGACTGTGTCGAATAATCATTAATGAATGCAGTTGTGATGAGAGTTTCTCAAAAAATAAATTGGTTACTTTCAGTTTTGCTTCTTGTGTACAAAACTTGTGAAGTGTGGCATGCTGGGAGTTGTAGTGCTGCTCACTTAATTATGCCTTTGCTTGAACAAACTACAACACATTGTCCTTCTATGAATACGTTTTGTATGAATTTTAAAGCTCGTACATTACTGACAATCATAACACCAGTAAAATTGATTAAAAGAGAAATACCTTGATAAGTTATTGATAGCCTACCTTGTAGGAATGTAACGATTCACTCAACTCACGATTCGATTCACAATTCGATTCGATTCACGATTTTTTTTTATTTTATTTTTTACAAAATTGGATTTAAGACAAATTATAAATTAAATGTGTCCTTTTATTATTGCTTAGACAAAATGCTCCACATTTCTTTGTCAAATTTAAATATAACACTATAATAATATACTAATATAGCACTTGCATATTATTGGGGGGAAGTCGTGGCTTAATGGTTAGAGAGTCGGACTCGTAACCAAAGGTTGCGGGTTCGAGTCTCGTACCGGCAGGGATTGTAGGTGGGGGGAGTGAATGTACAGCGCTCTCTTCACCTTCAATACCACGACTGAGGTGCCCTTGAGCAAGGCACCGAACCCCCAGCTG
>NW_015547693.1:124667-124886 GCF_001515605.1 Sinocyclocheilus anshuiensis
CAACCGATTTGAATCGTCACATATTTGAATCGATTTTCAACCGGCTCACGGTTAATCGTTACATCCCTACTACCTTGATAAGATACATCGACCAGTATTTGATTTATGGAGTAGATTATTACTTTAAATTGGGGAACATCTGACTTCAAGTGTGCATGTGCGTGTAGCATGTATATATATATATATATATATATATATATATATATATACACACACATA
>NW_015547693.1:125080-138302 GCF_001515605.1 Sinocyclocheilus anshuiensis
CTCTATATATATGTATGTGTATATATGTTTTACTGAAAATATATAGTTTTCTTTTGGTCAGATTCTGTGAAAGCTGCCTTAAGGAGTGCTTGCGGCCTCAGAAACCTGTGTGTGCAGTCTGCAGGTCTGACCTACACAAGTGGAAAAAAGCAGATGATATACAAAATGAGATGAAAAGATCAATCGGAAAGTGCAAAGGCTGTAAAAATGAGGTGTGTGGTTAAACTGTTTAAGTTATATTTAAATGATGTGCAGTGATATTTATAAGTGCTTATTTTAGCCAAGAACCACCGTCAGACCGATATATAATCAATCAATCATTAGGGACATGTGAAATAGATTGTACTACAGTAATAGATTAATGGGTAAGATAAAACAAACTTGAATGGTTGTGCAGGGAATATTGAAGAAATTAGTGAGAATTAGGAGTGTGATATTGACAAAAAAGTATCTTAATATTTTTGGGGATTTTGTCAGTGACGATAATTACACAATATTTTGCTGTCTGTGTTTTTGTGCTTGTGCCTTGGTAGATTTAGCCCTGTTGTGGACAACTGACTCCCAGAGAGCTTCGTATTCTTCATATTCTGTGTGGTCATTAGTTCACAGTAGTGACAGAAATTAAATTTGTCTTTGAGGGCAACATTTGCCCCACTAAATTGATTTCCAGGGCATGTTTACCTTTATAAGAGCAAATGTTTACTAACCCTAATAAATGTATGTGTCATCTTATATGTCAAATTAAACATTTAATCAACACATTCGATTAGAAAAATAAGACATTGTAAGGCTGTTAACAATCCAGAAACCAGTCTGAACAAAAGCCATCTTTACACTGCAGAAGTGGCACATGAACGGTTTCTTAAGTGGCATTTAGATGTATTTACACAGACTGTTTAATGCGGCTCAGAGGTGTCATAAATGCATTTACACTACAATTAAAGTTGCATAATTAATATTATTTAAAAAAAAATCTATTTTGAATTTTGAGATATGAAATGACAAATACAAACAAATAAATATTTTTAAACATGAAACTAAAAGTGCCAGTAGGTGGCGACAAGTTTTAATGAGTGAGGCCTGGGCGATAAAACGGTATCGATATTTATCGACAGTACTCCTTCATCGATAACGATAGAAAAAATGTTCGATAGCTATAGGCACGTGCTCTGAGTGACGCAGACAGCACACACAAACACGAACACATGCTGAAATGAGTGCTGTGCCTGCCTGTGACAAGGAGATTGTGAACAAAAAAATGTATATTAGTCGAATTTAAAATAAACAAAAAAATGCATTTGAATGTTAGGTGAGCGTCGTCAGTTGCGTGAGATGTGGTGATGATGATGTAAGTGACGTTGTTGCATTTTAATGTTTTGTTAGTCTAGCCCACGAGACGCATTATTCCTTCAAAATATTAGCGAAATATAGAAGCTCAATGCGGAGAAGATCTTGAATGGGTTAAAACCGAAACCAAGCCATTCAAACAGAACGCATATTCAGCACATTTTTTTAGACGGACAAATATGACTGCTGCACTCGCGTCACACAAGAGATGTAGCCATGAAAAGTTAAAACAGTTTAAACGTTTAGAAAACACGTCGTGAATTTGTGGAGGTTTATTCCTTTTCACTGCGTCTCATATGTTTTTAAATGCAATCTGTGTGATGGGCGATTCGGCTCTTTTTTTTATTTATGCAATGCATAAATACATGATGCTGTTTTGTTCATAATTGTTTATGCAATTTCCGAAATTATATTTGATTTTATATATATATATTGGCAACTCCAGTGAAAAAGTTATTCCTCCACAATTTTTGTTTCCTGCCAGACTGATCAAAACCTGTGGACCAGGTAGAAATTGTGTACTATCAGGCATTCTGTTTAGAGCTTTCGGATTTCACAAGCGGTTTGCAGTTGTGTATGCGATATGCATCAGATGGTCCGTGAACAGACTGTGGGTGGTCCGTGAGCTTGCTGTCTGAGTCTGAGGTGTTCCTAGAAGAAAACTGTTTCATCTACTCTCCGCCAGGTTCTTTTGTCTGACATGAGAACCCACACAGGGGTTTGCTCTAAATATCAAGACTTTATCAAGGAAGGCATGAAGGCCATTTCAAAGAACCAGCCTTCCACTGTCAGGTAATATATCTGTTTT
Organism: Sinocyclocheilus anshuiensis; assembly: GCF_001515605.1. NCBI lineage: Eukaryota > Metazoa > Chordata > Actinopteri > Cypriniformes > Cyprinidae > Sinocyclocheilus > Sinocyclocheilus anshuiensis. Next base: position 127,236 of record NW_015547693.1, read on the forward strand.
TCAGTGTTTAAACATTTTCTTCAAAATATGAAAAAAGTCACATTAAATGACACCAAAAGTTCAAAGCCATGATCAGATCTTAAGTCCAGTTTGAATAAGAAAAAAAGTTGAAGTGGACCACAAAACCAGTCATAAGGGTCAATTTTTTTTAAATGGAGATGTATACATCATCTGAAAGCTGAATAAATAAGCTTTCCATTGATGTATGGTTTGTTAGGATAGGACAATATTTGGCCGAGATACAACTATTTGAAAATCTGTAATCTGAGGGTGCAAAAAAATCTAAATATTGAGAAAATCTCCTTTAAAGTTGTCCAAATGAAGTTCTTAGCAATGCATATTACTAATCAAAAATTTGATATATTTACGGTAGGAAATTTACAAAATATCTTCATGGAACATGATCTTTACTTAATATCCTAATGATTTTTGGCAAAAAAAGAAAAATCAATAATTTTGAAGAGAAAGGAAAAATTGAAATCCCATCATATGACCCCTTTAAGCCTTTCCATGAAAATGCATGTATCTACATATAGCTATATATTGAATATCACTAAATAGGTATACATATCAGCATATGATTTTTTGCTATATCACACACTCTTAGTAGAAATAGTACCTGTGGAGTCAGGAGTTAATGGGAGGTTGTGACCCTTGTCTCCACTCCTGCAGGTGTGTCCGATATGTGCCTCAATGCCCTGGGGTGACCCTAATTACAGGAGCGCTGACTTCTTTCAGCACCTCAGAATGAGACATGCTTTTTCCTATGACACCTTTGTGGTAAGTAGATCACAACATTACCATGCTCTGGTTTCCTAGTGTTCAAAGAAACTAAAACAAAATTGTCATAGTTCTGTCAAAAGGAATCTTGTTCAGATGTCTTTTATATCTAGCTATTCAAGGATAGATATAATTCCTTTTATATCCAGCTATAACATGGATCAGTCTTGCTGTTTGGTTTTTCTGTGATTTAAAATGGGTTATCTTCTCCAGTATTCAGTAAATAAACATAACGTGTGTATATATACTGTATATATATATATATATAATTACCTTTGGTATAAATAGTTGGTCTGACCTAACCGCAGTGCAGTATCAATTTATTAAAGTTATTTAACAGTCCAGAACCTGGTTTTTATTACCTAATCTCTATTACTACAAAAGGCTGGACCAGCTCAAGTTCAAAAAGAAACAAACAAATAAATAAGTAGGGCAACCAGCATTATATTTGATTTATTTATTTATGGAATGATGCATATGAAGCTCATAGGGATTAGCTTTTCTAGCTTTATAAAAGCAAACTCAAACAGAAAGGTTTCAAATCTAAATGAACAATTGCGCATATAACAGCTCAATGTAGTATTTACATCATAAATGCATTACACATTAAGTGAAAATATATGAATTCTCATTTGAAATATGAAGTCGAGACTGACCGTGGTTGGTGGTCGGTGGACTGAGCTGAGACGTAAATACATATTTCTTGTATCTTATAGGATTACTCCACAGACGAGCAAGCCATGATCCAGGAAGCTTTACAGCGCTCTCTCATGGAAAACTGATGCGCGGAACATATGGATCCCCAGCTGAACGCCACCAAAAATCAATGCTTATGCTTACAAAAAGAAAGAAATACGTTGGGATTCAGGGCTATTGTGATATATATTATTCTACACACACTAATGTTGGTCAGGCCAAAGTTCCTATTGGTGTAATTTTGGAGATTTACTTATTTAAACGGAGTCATATATAGCATATATTCATAAATAAAATATTCCCATATACATTCTTAGCTGTCAAAATACATAAATACATACTGCCCATTTATAATTAATTAAAGTTATATAACTGATTTTTGTTTCTATAGTATAGTTTGCGTAGCAGATTGTCAGATTTTGTGGCACTGGAGCAGAATAGTCTGATATAGATACATAAGGTGAGTCTTGTCAGAAGCTTTTAGGGTAGAAAATATTGATATTGATATGATCAATCATTAAGGTCACTGTTTTGAGTGTGTCAGCTAATGCAGAGGTAAGTTAGAGGAAGCAAAGGAATAAGCTTTTTCTGTTGGTGTGTTTTGTATTATGTGATGCTTTTAAGAAGTTCAACTGAACCCTTGTTAGAGCTGTGTTTCACTTTGCAGTTAAGTGTTCAGCTATGTACTGAAATGAGTTTATGTTCGAACCAGTAGGGGGCAGTATTGTATCATTAGTCCACCACGTTGTTTATTGTCTCTGTGCTCTCTGACCCAAGCAGTGCTCACTTAGTGTAGCTACTGACAAGTACATGACTTGATCTGACTGTGTACTGATAGACTCTGCCCTTAAAGGGATAGTCCACCCCAAAATGAAAATCTTGTCATTATTTACTCTCACTTTGTTGTTCAAACCCTGTATGCATTTATATTCTGTGTGGAACTCAACAGAAGATATTATGTACAGAAAATATGTACTAAGTTGTTTTGGACCACACTGACTTACATTATATAGATAAAACGGATCTTCTTCTGTGTTTTACAGGAGCAGGAGTCATTCAGGTTCAGAATGTCATGAGGGCGAGTAGAAGATGAGAGGATTTGCATTATGGGTGAACTATTCCTTTAGGCTCCTAATACATTTATGTAACCCAGTAGAGGGCGTTAGTCGAACTGCACATAGCAGTTTTATAATATGTTAAAGTTAGTCCGTTTAATTGGCAGTAGTTTGAAATCCTGCAATCTATTGAACCAAATTGTAATTTTGCGTTCGATAAAGTCAAACTTGTGTTGCATGCTGTTTGATGTGGATTTTACCACTGTGAAGATAAGTCATATCCTGTGCCTGTTTCATTCATGCGTTATTATTAGTGCTTAATGGTGATGATTCATTGACCTGTACGTTTTTTGGGTGAATTGGTTTTGTATAGTTAATAAACCTTTTCTCAAAAGCCTTTTAAATGTGTGTCAAATGAAACTGCTGTAGCATTATCTTTTCTCAATCCTTGATTGTGTTACTGGAAGCATGTTCAAAAACACACTTTATTACTTCCCCCCTCCACCTCCACCTCCACCCGTTCAATGCATGTGCGTTCAGTTTTATTAGAGCGTGAATCTCTCCCTCTCCTCCGCTCTGACTCCATTACTGTTGCTCATTTCCTGTCCCCCAGCAACTGTCCGCTTTCATGTCTGAAGGTGCTAAATCCTGATAAATTAAAGCGCTTTAATTATTTAAACACTGGACCCTGAAATCACTGTGAGTGATTTATACGGGTGCGTTAGACATGTTGGGCCAGAAACAACACCCACTTCTCTGATGGATGACTAAACGGAGGAGCTAGCAAGCACTGCACGCTTTAACAGTTACAGGATCTTTCAGGATTTTTTAAAAAGCGACGCCCATCACAAAAATTGCATATCATTCTGGAAATAAAAGTGTTTTTTACAGCCTGATGATACTGTATGAAAGGGATTTCCTAAACTCTGTATGATAGGAAGTGGGGAGTTTTATGTGACGCATAGGTGAACACTTTTCAGTTCCTTATCCGCTTGTTAAAAGGATGATTCAACCAAAAAAAGAAACATTTACTCGCCCTCATGTTGTTCCAAACCTGTATAAATGTCTTTCTTTTGTTGAGCATAAAAGAAGATATTGTAAAGAATGTAGGTAACCAAACAGTTGCTCGTCCCCGTTGACTTCCATAATATATAACATATCCCAAATGCAAACATGTTTATATGTACTGTATATGCATGTGCGTTGCATGAAGCTGAAAGTGTATTGTCACAGCGGACAATAGAAATTGACTTTGAATCATTCAAAACGGCAAACCTCCAGGAATCAAAAGGGCTAAAACCTACAAAAATGTTATTTATTCATCAATCCAGTTATCCTTAATCCTACACCTGTGCATGGAACCACATTCACCTGTGCAGAGTAGAAGAGCCTAAACACAACTAAAACAATGTTCTTCTGTGAGTCACATGCAGTTTTATTTTCTGACCCCTAGAGGGCCCAAAGTTGCACCCAGATCGCATACTTCTACACAATCTGTCTCTTTTTGAGAAGAAAAGTAAATAGATGTCTGTGTGTAGCAGAAGAGTAGCTAAGCTACAGAAGTTATGAAGTCAAGAGCAGATCTGAGTGTTTTATGTTTATTAGGAGTTAAGAATGTGCTTTCGAGGATACTTGCTCAAAAACAAGCACTTTGAATTAATTTTGAGTGTATATGTCCGTTTAAGACGCAACTGTGAGCTCAGTTTGGTAGTGGCGCTGAGATGCGCATACTCTGTGTCCCAAATCAAATACTTCCCTAAAATACAGTAAGCCAAAAAAGTAGCATGTCTGAATTCGTAGTATTCGAAAAACAGTAGGCGAAAAGTACCCGGATGATGTACTACTTTGCCGGGATTCTGATGGGCGCATTCGATGGACAGTTTACTATCCCATGAAGCCACGGGAGAGGATTTATAAATAGCACTGAAGTAGATGCAGGTAGATCACGTGAGAGTAACAGCATGACGGATGCAATACGTCTGAATTTCATTCATGCTACCCATACTGTATAGAACATACTTTTTTAATGGTCGCAAAGTTGGTTCAAATTCAAATGTAGTACCTACTCAGACAGTATGTGATTTAGGACACAAATACTGGAGCTGAATTGAACATCACACACATTTTTTAATTATTATGGGGCCAGGGTGGGCTAAGCTCCTGCCTCCTGTGCAGCCTGGCCTGATTTTTATTTTTTTATTTTTTTAAATTAATGTTTGTAAACTAATCCAAATCCTCCAAAGCGCAATGGGTTGTAGGCAATATTAGCTGTTGGAGTTTAAGTTGTTTTTGATATAGCTAAACTCAAAAACTTCATATAGAGAAAAATGTTTCTTGATAACCTAAAATGTTTTTTTTTTTTTTTTTTTTAAGGGAAGCTCTCAGTATGCCTTGATATTGCTTTTTTTTAAACACATTTATTTGGGATTTGTGTAGAAAAAAGTGTTAATTGGACTTCTTTGTGATTTATGATGAAACTCTTCCCAGCAATCAGTGGAGAGCAGCAAGTTTATTTACACTGTCCACAGGGACAGAAGATGCTTCAACTTTGTTGTCTTTGCTTCCCACACACTGTTTCAGTAATTCGTTTTCAGATCTCCATCAGGTCTCCTGCCTCTACACAGTAAATTCTCGAACCTGCTTGATGTTGTTCACTTTTTTTTTAAGATTTCTCCTTTCTTCTTTCCTTGTGTGTGTTTTTTATTATTATTATTATTATTATTATTATTCTTTTGCTCCTGGCAGATGTAGAAGTTCTCTAAGTTTGATCTAACAAGTTACTGTAGGGCTTCCAGACAGGAAGGAAATGGAACTGCAAAACACTGTCTCTCGCTCTCACCGTCTCTTTGTCTCGCCCCTTTTTGGTGGCAGTTGTTTTAAGGGAAGATAGGAAAAAAAGGAAGAAGAAGAAAGTGAACATACTGAATGACATTTTCATAAAGTTGAGCATGTGGCTTCTTTGATGAGAGAATGTGAAATGGTGTTAAGTCTCAGCGCTGTGTAGAAGCGGCAATTAGCGTAACATGTTCCCCCTAGAGGCCTGTGCCGTGAGAGAGACGAAGGCTTTGTTTTCTTCAGATTCACTCACATGCTGTGCCTCCTTTTCTCATGTTCCCTTCTTCAGTCACCCACCTAGGAATCATCACCTGTTGGAAGTGAATGTGATGACGAGCACTCATCATTATCTCTGGCAGTGAAGTAGAACTGAAATTGACTAAACAGACATTTTGACTAGGCCCAAATCTGTTCCTGCAGAAAAGCTGCTAAAATGAGTAAAGTAGTGTCAGCTTGGTTTAACACATCTTGCCATGTCAGCGCATTTCTCATATGATTCATTATTATAATTCGGGTAACTTTGGTGCAGGTATTGTTTGGTCTACAATCATAATACTGTGTGGCTTGTTGAGGAGACGTGTGCTATTACTTTTCTAAAAGACCAAATGTATGATTTTCACCAAGCAGAAGATCAGCTACTGCAATGCAACAATATAGGCTCATTGGAAAAATGTGCCTCTACCTACATTTTTGCTTCAAAAATATACATAAACACACTATTCACTGCCGTTTCCAATTAAAATGACCACTAGTGGCAGTAAAACGCCAACAACTTTTATTTCTTTTTACACAAGTTATGATTAAAGTTTATTAATAGGCTTATTTTCATGCAGGTCTTTGCCTGACATACTATGTCATGTCCTCAAAGGTCAATATGTGTGGCTTTTCTGACATGCTGTATTGCCAGTACCCATTGAACTCTCTTTCACATCAGCATGCTGATGAGTTACCTCTTAATATATGTTCCCATTAACAGCATGTTCACTCGCGGCTGTGTACTGTTTATCTTCTTAGATTTGTGCCTGGAAAGTGTAAGGTCTCTCTCCTTCATATTTTGCTGATCCAGGTATATCTGTGCATTTTGATCATAGCATGGGGAGTTTGCTCACCGCCAAAATTATTCAACGTCAGGAGAAACAGGAAGCCCAAAACAGGAATCCCGCCACATGCCCTGGCGATGCACGCGCGGCACGACAGGTTAATCCTCTCACATGTTTGAACAGAAATGGCCACCGGGCATCCCCGACTTCAAGAGCCAGTCTGCACGACTCTTCCGCTGCTAAACTCCTGCCGTCCAACATGCAGCTCTTCCTGTGTGGCAGCCTGTATGTGGGAAGTGGTCCTGGCTTTGATTTTATTACGCCTGAAACCAACCTGGCACTGAATCAGCTCCTACCACTCACCAGGCTTTTCAGGTTTACACTCGTTAACTTCCTGTGCTCCGCGCCAGCCTTAAAATGCATTAAAGAGAGAAAGAGGAAGGAAATAAGAGAGCGATGCCGTGCCTTTGGTATCGTTCTGAAACCACAGTGGTCATGAAATGACTGAGAAAGTGACCTCCAAATATGAAGGAACTGTATGCACATAAGATATTAATTCTCTGCCATCTCTTCAATGTCTCTATTATTTAGCAGTCTTGAAGGCAGTGAAGAGATTAGATGGAGAACAAACAGAAACTCTGTAAAACTTTAGGTTGGGAAACACTATTCACTATTAACTAGTTGCTTATTAGCAAGCATATTACTAGCATAATTGCTGTTTATTTGTACCCATAAAGCACATATTAATGCATGACCATATTCTAGATATCTTAATTCAACCAATACCTAAACATAACTACTACAACATCTATCTTACTTACTATAAGTAAGCAGCAAATTAGGAGTTTATTGAGGGAAAACTCTTAGTTAATAGTGATATGTGTTCCATAGTCTAATGTGTTACCAGAAGCCTTTCTTTCTTTCTTTCCATTGAAAAACAACAACAAACTGGTTCAGAATGATATAAGTGTGAGCAAAAGTGAAACCAGTTTGATTTTTGGATGAACCACCCCAATAACTCTCCTGATTTTCTGATATTTCACCTGAGAAAGCTCCATTGATCTCCAATGCTGCTCCTCTAGCGATCTGTGTCTCACTGGTCTCAGATTTGAGACCCCAAAGTCAGAGATTTTAAAATGTACTTAATTATTTCTCATTACATGTTTCTGGTGTCCATATTCATTTTAAAAATCTGTTGTATCATTTTATATAGGGAATAAAATTGTCCTCATTTGGATATTGGTAATTTTTCAGTCATTCAACATGAGTGTAGAGCCGTGGTCTGGTGGTTAGCACACAATATCCAGACCACATCATGGCCCGATCCTGTAAAATAAAATAAATAAATAGAATAAAAAATATATATAAAAGAGAGAGAGAGAAAAAAGCACTGTGTAAATGCTCATTGTTGTGGGAACAAGAGGTTTCTGTCTGAGTTGTTATCATACTGGTGTATCAGCAGTCTATGAACGAATTTGATCAAACCAAGTTTGAAAAAAATTTGATCCACTCTGAATCTGAGAGCCATGGAATTTGGCCTAGAGATGATGTATTTGATTATAATTGCAGCCTTCATCTTTGTTGCTACAGTATACTTGTTGCAATGGTGACTGCCAATGCCATGGTGGTTTCTGTGGCAAAGGAGTCTGGGTATGGATGGGTAAGGAGACGTTTCACTGCCAGGAAAGAGAAGAGCAGATACATGCAGAGACTGAGATGGACAGTAAATATCCTCAGGAACATCACTGGGATATTAGATCACAACACTGTGGCTCTGGAAACATGTTGTATGGACTGACAGTTACTGATATCATTCCATCTTCCTCAGTTCATCTTTTCCAGTCTATATTTACTGTGGTAAAACCACAAGTGATTCACAAGTGCTGTATTTCAAAAAGCAATTTGTTTAAAGGGATAGTTCACCCAAAAATGAAAATTACTCCATGATTTCTTCACCCTCAAGCCATCCTAGGTGTATATGACATTCTTCTTTCAGACGAATACAATCGGAGTTATATAAAAAAAAATATCCTGGCTCTTCCAAGCTTTATAATGGGAGTGGAAGGTAGAACAAAATTTGAAGTCCAAAAAAATTGAACCAATCCATTATAAAAGATGTCCACACGGCTCCGGGGGGTTAATAAAGGCCTGCCGAAACGAAGTGATGCGTTTGTGTAAGAAAAATATCCATATTTACAACTTAATGAATCTTAATCTCTAGCTTCCTCTAACTGTCTTAGGCGCGTTCACGAGAGAGTGACATCCAGCGGATGACATAGCACGTAGGCGAACTCAGTGACGAACGTGGAAGTGACGAATACAGAAGTGATGAACGTGGAAGTGACGAACACAGAAGTGACGAACGCGGAAGTGACGAACACGGAAGTGACGAACGCGGAAGTGACGAACGCGGAAGTGACGAACACGGAAGTGACGAACACGGAGGTGACGAACGTGGAAGTGACAAACGCGGAAGTGACGAACGCGGAAGTGACGAACGCGGAAGTGACGAACGTGGAAGTGACGAACACGGAAGTGACGAACGCGGAAGTGACGAACGTGGAAGTGACGAACACGGAAGTGACGAACACGGAAGTGACGAACGTGGAAGTGACGAACGTGGAAGTGACGAACGTGGAAGTGACGAACACGGAAGTGACGAATGTGGAAGTGACGAAAACGGAAGTGACGAACACAGAAGTGACGAACGTGGAAGCGCAGAGGAGAGAGCAAAACCAAACACCGGTCACGAATTAGTAGTACAAAACGAGGATTTGTAAAGAAAAATGTCAGAGGATTTCATTATAAACCAAGAGGACACTGGTATTCCTTTGCTGTAAACAAAATTTGTTTCTCGCGAGACTAGCATATTCTCACCGAAGTTTAGGCTACACCTACGTCCTACAACATCCACTGGACGCCACTCTATCGTGAACGCACATAAGACAACAGAAGCTAGAGATTGTTGTAAATATGGATATTTTTCTTACACAAACGCTTCGCTTCGGCAGGCCTTTATTAACCCCCCGGAGCCGTGTGGACTTCTTTTATAATGGATTGGTTCAATTTTTTGGACTTCAAATTTTCAGCTACCATCCACTCCCATTATAAAGCTGGGAAGAGCCAGGATGTTTTTTAATATAACTCCGATTGTATTCGTCTGAAAGAAAAAAGTCATAAACACCTAGGATGGCTTGAAGGTGAGCAAATCATGGGGTAATTTTTGGGGGAACTATCCCTTTAATACCTTCAGAATATGGACACTTATTTGTCGTCTTGTACTTTTTTGGGTGAACTAACCCTTTAATGGTCACTCTGTGATTGTTTGATGCAGACATTTTTGCAAATTTTGAACTCACTGTTGCCATTTTCCTATTAGCACAGAAACAGATTTTCATTCTTAATGTGACATCCAGCAACCCGTCCCTTACATGAAACAATATTTCTTTCTTTCTTTAAATACAAAATTAATTTAAATTGGAGTTGTATGGCTTTTACTTCAAGCTTGTTAGTTTTGAGGTTGGGAGAAAAAAAGGAAAATTAACCAAAAATCAAGTAAACAAAAAAACAAAAACGGTTGGCTGTAAAACTAAAGACTATCTGCTTTTTTCCCCTTCTTTTCCCAAGCTCTTCCCAATTTTTTCTAATAATGGGAACGGCATCAACACAGGAAAAATAAATTTAATGAGTTCTTTAAAAGCAATCAAAACACTTTTTTTTTGTCATAGAAAGTATAAGGCTTATAAAGAGAGAACACACATATGCCTTTACATAAGAATTAATCATCCTTTTAACACAGTAATATATTGAAAGACTAGCTTTCTTATATGTCAGAGAGTTTTGCACATTCGTGTGACTTTGACATCTCTGGATCATGTAATGCATGCTGGATGCTGGCTGAGGACTGGAAGATGGAAGAGAGAGAGAAAAAAGGATGGAAGCTAATTTTGTTCACCTCCCTCATAAAATTCGTAAAAAGGGAGTGTATGAAAGTATCTCGGGATGGCGAGGCCCAGGGCTATTATTCCCACATTAATTTTTCTATTTGAATTCAAGCCTCGCTGGGAAAAAAAATTCGGGAGGGGCTGATGGGACGCAGGGAATTACAGGCTTTCTGTGAAAGGGGGCTGCAGAGGCTTCAATGCCCAACAGGGGAGGCACTTTCACTTCCCAAAACACCATCTAACTATGTCTTTCACATCTGTCTCCTACTAAACCCTGGTTTAAGGAGAAACTCTCTCCCTAGCCGGCTCCTCTAGTCCGCCTCCCAGCCAACTCCAACCTCCGCACCGCCTCTGGACATGTTCCTGTTAATTAGGAACCATCTATGTTTCAGAACATCTCTTTTATTAAAATATTTGGGTAACGCTTTAGATTACAACCCGCAAAGAACTATGTAAGTATACTGAATTTACGGTGTACGTTTCTGTAATTATAGTGTACCTATAAAGAACATACGTGTAGGTATAAGGGAACAATGTGTTACGTTTGGGTAATAAGGGGGTAACAACCAGATATGCAACCTGCAAAGAACTGCGTAAGTAAACTGAAGTTACAGTGTAACTTTTCTGTAATTATAGTTTACCTATTCAGTACCTCCGTGTAGGTATAAGGGAATAATATGCGAAGTTTGGGGAATAAAGGGGTAACAACCTGTAAAA
>NW_015547693.1:139041-146662 GCF_001515605.1 Sinocyclocheilus anshuiensis
CCCTTAGTTTCAAAATACTTACAGTAGAAATAATTTGTAATTTTACAGATTATTACTCCTTTATTCTCCAAACTTCGCATATTGTTACCTTATACCTACACGGAGGTACTGAATAGGTACACTGTAATTACAAAAAAGTTACGCTGTAAATTATGTTTACTTACGCAGTACATTGCGGGTTGTAATCTAAAGCGTTACCAATATTTGTGCTATTCTCTCTTTCATACACAGCATGCTGCTCTTATGATTAGGGATGGGAATCATATGGAATTTAATTTCAGTTAGCAGGTTCATTCCATAATGATTCTTTATACCTGAAGAATAATTGGTCTTAAGTACTGAACAAATATATTAAACATGTATTTAATTATTATTTAAATTAACATTTATTATGACAGAACGCTTCTTAAACCGTATAATGCTCTCCTATGAACAGTCAGTCAGGAATTACATGGATGAGAGTAATATCTTGTTATTTAGAGAGTAAGTCAAGAACCATTCTGATTATTTCAGTGAGTGGATTATTAAGCTTATTTCAACTGATAATTCATGAGTTTTAGTCTTCTTTTTTTTATCCATTCAATTATTTAAAAAGAATCAGTTTGTCAATCAGACTACACTAGCCAACCTAAAACTCAACTAAATGATAATTTCTTTTGATGTGGCGCTGTATATTCAGTAGTGTTACAGTAAAATTTCCAAAAGAAGACATTTATGATCCTGTGATACTTTTTTTAGGATATTTTGATGAATAAAAAGTAAAAAAAAAAAAGAGAGAGAGAGAGAAAAAACAGCATTTAATCAAAGTAGAAATCAAAAGTTTTGGGTCAGTACTTTTTTTTTTTTTTAAGAAATTATTTTGTTCAGCAAGAATTTGTTCAATTGATAAAAAGTGATAGTAAAGACTTATATTGTTACAAAATATTTCTATTTTGAATAAATGCCGTTCTTTCAAGCTTTCAAAGAATCCTGAAAAAAGAATCACAGGTTCCAAAAAATATTAAGCTGAAATAATAATGCAAAAAAAAAAAAAAAAAAGATAATATATAATAATACTAATGTAATACTTTCCCACCACAGGAATAAACTGTATTTTGAAGTATATTAAAATAGAAAACTGTTATTTTAAATTGCGATAATATTTCACAATATTACTGTTTTTACTGTTATATGAATATATGGAATATATTTGGAATATATATTTTAAATTAGAACCGGATTTGAATAAACACCAGTTTACTGCTTTGACAGTGATTTCTTGCATGTGTGACATGTGAAAGGACAATGTGGAAATAGAGAGGGAATCAATCACTAGTGCCATAAAACAGGTTTGTTTAGTGTAATGTTGTTCCGGCTGTCATAAACCAGGTTAGTGTGGACACATCTCAACCGGTGATTGATGACACCCGACTTCTGAAACTTATGCTGTCTTATGTACATTGGATGCATCATCCTCTTTCTGCATTGAACAGACGTTACAGACACACACACACACATACACACACACACACACACACACACACGTCATGGACTAGCACCCATTCAGTTACACTTATCACCAACAAGAACCCAAAAAGGAAGTTGCTTACAATGCATTGAGAACACACACCACACAATAAGTAACCCATCTGAACACTCAAATACTCATCATTTCTATTTAGACCTCCCATTTCTCTTTGATTTCAATCACTGGAGTGTCTCCTGCCTCTGTCTTTATTCTTTAGGGAAAAAAGTCGCAGTTAGCTCATCTGTCAATCAAAGCACATAAGTTGTCTGTTGCACGCCATACACCTCCACGAGCTCACGGCTCAATTATTAACAGGCAGGTACTAAGGCAAACTGCTGACGGGACGCCCCCTCTTGACAGCTCATTTGGAAGACAATGCCCCATGCCCCCTCCTCCCCCCACTTAACTTGTCAAAGCAGTGAAAGCACCTTGAATCTGCCTGGCGTGACGTCAATTACCAAGCCATTAGAGAGAAGGATATCACCATTTAAGAGAGAGATTTATGAAATCACCAGCCCAAAGTTACTTCTTTCTCAGCAAATTTTATAAACACATACAGTATTACTATTAAAATGGGGTTATTGGTACCCAGGAGGGAACATTTCCCCCTATAACTCTCCAAATGATTAATTTGATAATAAATATTACAAAGAAAATTTGGTCTACATCTGATTAAGAAATCCTTACAAATAAACATGCAAATGTACAAATAATGTAAATGTACACCTTTAAATTGTGTTTAAATGAATGCAGGGATTGATTATTATACATACCAATAAATCAAATTATTGTCATTTTAACCTAGGTGTAAAATAATTCTACAGTATCCTTTTACTGTAAAATTTTGTAAAAAAGAAGAATCACCTTATAACTTAAGTAATAAAAATGCCAATTTTCCAGATGATGTCACATTTTATTTTATTAAAAAACAAAAATAGTCAGTTTTGTTATGAATAATGAACATTTGTGTAGGTACCACTGTGTACATTTTGACCACAGTTCTTGGAAAGTTTTGATAGATAATTAAATTAAATTTTCCTGGTTTGGGTGCTGTTATTATTACCCTTGTTAGAAAAGGAAGTATGCATTTTTTCCATAATAAGGTATGCTAAGCAGATTTCATTTATTTATACATATGAACTGTAAAATCTAGTCAGTCCAATGTCATCCCATGCTGTCTAAAGCCCTGTCACTATTCTTTACGGTAACACTCTGGCAACTGTGGCTGCCAATTCTGAACTATAAATTTAACACAACATTTTTCACAGTGCAGAAGACTAATGCCAATAAGAATTGAACTGCCAGTTTTGTTGTGCAAATCTTTGTTTCTTTTAAATTACATTCTATAGTTGTCATGTAAGACTTTAGGAATCCTGAGTGACAGCTGTGTCATTCCGACAGAGGAGTGTTTGACTGGTGTGTGATTAAAGATCACTTACATATGGCTGCAAGTGTCATTTAGGCTTTGTGATACTAAAAGAAAAATCATCCAGTTTTGTAAATATAAAAGGAAGTGGAATCAAAGCACTAATGTGGTACAAAGTTCTTCAATATCACAATTACACATCATTTTTCGCAGAACAAAAAGAAGACGATGGCGTTCTACAACTGCAGCAATTTTCTTTGCAGGACTTTCCTTCAACGGCATATCTGCTTTATGTTATGATGGAAGTTATATGATCAACGATGTCCCTCAAAGGCATAAAACGCGAAGCCAACCGTCACGTCACAATAATGAACCGCCCCAGAGCTCTTCAACTGAACATCTCCATTCCGCTCTCTTAAAGCTCAGCTGTCTACAGCGGAGTTTCTTTCCCTTCTTTTGAGAAGAGACGACGCAGGCAGATCTGTCATTCCTCCTTTCTTTACTGCTGCGACACACCTTCCTCCTCTCAGATCTGCTCAATAATTAACCAGGCAGGTAGGGAGTCGTCGAGATGAAGCGCGGGTGGCCTAGGGTAGACGGCTTTGAAGAAGGGTAGGCATGATTGTTGATTTTTGATCGAGGTGGGTTTGATGGTTTGACAGAGCCGTCATTGGAAAGATCAACGTGGGCGTTATTACGCCTTATTGCAGGCTTCACATTAGCCGATATAGGCTTTGTTCACACAGGCAGCAAACCCATTTATTTATTTATTTTTGGTAGTCTGGACCTATGGTTTCCAACCCTGTTCTGGAGTACCTCCAAAAGTACACCCTTTAGACTTCTCTCTTATTGAAACCAAGTCTTTATTCGTGGCCTGAGGAGTAGATTCAGGTGAGTTTGATTGCAGAAACATAGGTTATGTTCCATTCTGAAGGGTTTTTCCTTATGCCACAATCCCTTGGAAAGGTTTACCCTCCAAGAGCTTGGAAGTAATAATGGTTATAAGAGACCAAAAAGTGTTCCTTGGAACGGACTTCTGTGTCATCTTACAGAGCCTGTTAAGATTTAACAGATTAAACCTGTGCAAAGAATCAAAGGAGAATCAAGGGAGCGATGCGTCCATCAGTTGTACCCTTTGAAATCTTTAATTCTGAAGGGCCCTTTGAAGTGGCCAGTTTTGAGCACTTCGGTTTGGAACGACCCTTCAATAGCCATGATTTTTCTCACTCCGAAATGCCTGTTGGAGGTGGATTTAGGCCGTTTGGAGTGCAGCAATACATAATGTGCAGAGTTGGTATCCAAAAGTGGTTTGAAATCAATTTATTGCCTCCCAGTCTGAACTGAACAGTGGTGGAAAGAGTACTGAAAAAATATACTCAAGTAAAAGTACCATTACCTTCCAAAAAATGTAGTGTGAGTAGAGTAAAAGTACTTGTCCAAAAAAATGACTCGAGTAAGAGTAAAAGAGTAGCCTATTTAAAAGTACTCATGAGTATTGAGTAGTGAGTACTGAGCTGTGGATTCTACCCCCTCATAATAAACGCTGTACACCGCAATTTATACATTTTAAAAATGTTGTACATTCTGTAATTTACATTATCTTATTTGTCATAAAGAATGAAGAATATCTATCATCCAGCAGTTTTAATTTTGACCGCCAACTCTTTAAAATACATCAAAACAGCACGGAAACAGTATTCAGTTGAAGAAAAGATGAAAGTTATTCTCAGTACAATCATCCCCATTTAAATCATAAAGTTTGAAAAAATAGATTTAAAATGTAACGACCACAAACGGAGGAAAATAGAGGAGTAAAAGTACCGATACATGACTTAAAATGTACTCAAGTAAAAGTAAAAGTACACAATTTTTTAACTACTCAAAAAAGTACAATTACTGATAAAAAAACTACTTACTTATGGTAACGTGAGTAATTAATCGTTACTTCACACCCCTGGAACTGAAAAATTCAGTTTTCCATCCTCACTGACAGCTACTCTTTGTTTCTTGGCATCGTGCTTACGATTACATCACTTCAATAAAAATCAGTGTGGATACAGCAGATATTGACTACACTGTCTGAACAAGCAGATCCAATTTCATATTTACCAAATGTGGACCGTCAGTCCTAAAGACTGAATTTGAAAACCAAATAAGATTTGTGCGAACAAAGCCTAAAATTATCTACTGAGGCCACAATGAACGATTTTTGCTCTCAAATCTCGATCTCTCTGCATGGTGCTCTTTGATGAGAGTTCTGTCATGCCATCAACGGAGACAAGCTCTTTCAGTTTTGCTGGAGTACTCTGCTAAACATTAACAACACTCCTGCCCCTCCAGATGG
Source organism: Sinocyclocheilus anshuiensis (assembly GCF_001515605.1). Classification (NCBI taxonomy): domain Eukaryota; kingdom Metazoa; phylum Chordata; class Actinopteri; order Cypriniformes; family Cyprinidae; genus Sinocyclocheilus; species Sinocyclocheilus anshuiensis. The sequence continues at coordinate 144,259 of NW_015547693.1, forward strand.
AGGACACCCTTACCCAGGTGGAGGGACAATAACGGGGAGCACTCCTCATTGCCCTGCATTTATTTGTACCATCAGCAGATTCTTTCCTTTCTTTGACATCTTTATGGTCGTGTTTTTCAGCCCTCCCTCATTCAATTCTTTCTTTTCTGTCTTCTTTTACCCAAACGTGTCTCTCATGTGCACATTTTTGGCATTCCCCGTCATGAGTTTCTCAGGGAGTGTTCTCGAAGAGGGGAAAACAAGCGCGGCTTTAAAGTTTTCCCGTAATGGCCGAGCGGGCCGAGGGGAAGCGTGCTCCCGGAGGGACGGAAAGACAGGAAGGAGCTCTGGTACAGGCTCTGGGTCAGAGGACAGCAGGGAAGCGGTTAGGACATCATGTGAGGACACACCACGCAACAATCACAAGGACTGATGTTAAACAGCCATTACCCATTACCCACGGCTTATTTATTCATTCATTAATGTGTGTATTAGTGTCAGAGATTAATGGACTTGTTTACTGAATTTGAGGTTAACACAAAAACAGAAGACTGACTTTTGGACAGTGGACCTGTCCCTGCAAAAAAAAAAAAAAGTACTGAAGTTCAGTTATTATTATTATTATTATGGTAAAGTTGTTGTATTGGATATTAGTACTATGGTACTTTAAAATACACTGTAGTACTGAATGATTACAATATTCATTGTACTGGTACTCCAAGGCAGGGCTGCTGAAAAATGGGGACAGCTGGATCTTTTGTCCCGGCCTGGGCTTGAGGGGGCCCAAACTGGATCCTGGATCCTAGAGGGGAAAACGATTGCGATTTCATCTGAGGGGGATAGCTTTTTCCCAGGTCAAAGAATTGCTTACCGTGGCCCTGCTCAAGGTACTTTCAAGATTTTTTATTTATTTATTTATGTTTGTTTTGTTTTTTTGTCAGAGAATCTGTTTTGATCTGTAAACATTTGTAATCTGTGACCCACTACTAAATATTTTCAGTAACACTTTATGTTCAGGACCAGTTCTCAATATTAACTATGCAAATTACTAGCACATTAGTACTTATAAAGCAGCCTTATTCTGCATAACCTTATTTTAGATTCCTTAACCTTACCCAATACTTAAACTTAACAACTACCTTCCTAACTATTAATACAAATGGCAAAGGTTGTGGTTAATAGTTTGTTAATAGTGAGAAATTAAAATAAAGTGTGACCATATTTTCTTACTGCCTAAACAGTTTTCTCTTTTCTTAGTTATTATTATTATTATTCAATGTATTTGAAATCTACCCCCTTGAACATATACCTTTTATTTAGGCTGTTAAATAAACATATTTGTCAGATTTCTGTGTAAACACTCTCCTCTGCGCAGCTTCATGCTGTCAGTCAGACACATCCTCTCTTTCACTTCTCTTCTATTGAATTATTAACTGCAGCTCAGGGGACTGAATGCTTTGTGCTGAGTGGACAGAGAGAAGATCCGGCTCCACATTGCCTCTGTTTAGGAAGTCTGGCCATTCTGAGGAGGATTATGTGGACTGTCCCCCTGCAGTAACCCCCCTCTACCAATTAAACCTCTCTCTCTGTCTGTCTGTCTGTCTATCTATCTATCTATCTGTCTGTCTGTCTGTCTGTCTGTCTATCTGTCTTTCTATCAATCTATCATCTATCTATCTGTCTATCTGTCTGTCTGTCTGTCATCTGTCTGTCTGTCTGTCTGTCTGTCTGCCTGTCGTCTGTCTGTCTGTCATCTATCTATCTGTCTGCCTGTCTGTCTGTCTGTCTGTCTGCCTGTCTGTCTGTCTGTCATCTATCTAGAATCGGACTATTTCTATCTATTCATCTATCTATCTATCTATCTGTCTGTCTGTCTGTCTGTCTGTCTGCCTGTCGTCTGTCTGTCTGTCATCTATCTATCTATCTGTCTATCTATCTATCTATCTGTCTGTCTGTCTGTCTATCTATCTAGAATCTGACTATTTCTATCTATCTATCTATCTATCTATCATCTATCTATTCTATCTATCTATCTATCTAGGTCAGGTCATAAGTACAAGAAGATCTATCTGGGTTAATTGTTAATTGTGTGAGTACAATCAATCATCGCTCATTGACTCTATCATTTCCCATCACGTTTAATGACGCATCTGCACTGATATGGGGAGAGCCTAACCTTGCACTCATATATCCGGAGGAACATACATTTCTAGGTTTTTTTTTTTCTCTCTCTAAACAATTCAGTAAAAGGAAGCATTTCTCATCCACACAAATGGCAGGAAATAGTACTCTTTTTGTTCGGTGCATTTTTGCTCTTTTTGCTCTTTAGCGGCACACTCTGTAACTTGAAGGGACAGACGTGAGATTTAATGAGGTGTTCATGCTGTTCATGCTTATGTATTACAGATGTTAATATGCAGTAAAA
>NW_015547693.1:150376-155970 GCF_001515605.1 Sinocyclocheilus anshuiensis
ATCTATCTATCTATCTATCTATCTATCTATCTATCTGTCTGTCTGTCTGTCTGTCTATCTAGAATCTGACTATTTCTATCTATCTATCTATCTATCTATCTATCTATCTATCTATCTATCTATCTATCTATCTATCTATCTGTCTGTCTGTCTGTCTGTCTATCTAGAATCTGACTATTTCTATCTATCTATCTATCTATCTATCTATCTATCTATCTATCTATCTATCTATCTAGGTCAGGTCATAAGTACAAGAAGATCTATCTGGGTTAATTGTAAATACAGTGAGTACAATCAATCATCGCTCATTGACTCTATCATTTCCCATCACGTTTAATGACGCATCTGCACTGATATGGGGAGAGCCTAACCTTGCACTCATATATCCGGAGGAACATACATTTCTAGGTTTTTTTTTTTCTCTCTCTAAACAATTCAGTAAAAGGAAGCATTTCTCATCCACACAAATGGCAGGAAATAGTACTCTTTTTGTTCGGTGCATTTTTGCTCTCAGGGCAGATTAGCGGCACACTCTGTAACTTGAAGGGACAGACGTGAGATTTAATGAGGTGTTCATGCTTAAGAAAAATATGTCTTACAGATGTTAATATGCAGTAAAATTCCACCCCACTCCATCACATAGAGTGGATTCAATATAGCCATAAAGATTTAAAATACTATCTCTTTTTGAACGTCTTACAATTACATTACTCTTATTTGCTGAATTATTTTTTTTTTTCAGTATTACATTTAAGTGCAATATTTATTTAATTAGCAATATCATACGGGCAATACTAAATTAATATTCCCTTTAAATGACTATAAAGCTTTTGAACCAATATTCAACATGACGATAATTATATTTTTGGACCAGTTTAATGACAGCTGTCCATTTATATTTATGCCATTAGGACCATTTTTATTTTTTTTTGTATTGACGCTATTTTTGATCATCACTGTAATGTGAAGAAAAAAAAACTCATTCTTATGTTTCTGAATGCTTCTTTTGAGTCTGTTTGTAATTCTCATTATTTTTAATGATGAATGAAGTAGTGAAAAGTCGTCCTATACAGAAACAATTTGTTTTTGTTTTTTTGTCTTTTATTATAATACTTGTATAATATAATATTGTCCCACATTTCACTAATGTTTTTTTTTCCCCATTATAGGTGATTTTGGAGTGAAATATGAGGCTCTGTGACATACACCCACATGTACTTATAAGGTGGACGATCATGTCAATATGTGGGGTGGTCTTTATTTTACATATGGCGTGACAGTCGATGAGGATTGATAGAAAATATATCCACAGTGCACTAATGGAGCTGCCACGGGCTTCTCACCGGTGTGAGGGTGTCTCCGTGGAGGCTTCCTTAACCCCCCATTCAATCAATGATTAACCCCAGCAGTAATCAATGATTCTGCTGACCGTGATACATTACTGGAGTCTTGCAGCTGCCATGTATAGGAAGCGTCTACTCTTTGCATCGAGTGACGAAGCACATCCTATTCTGTCACACACACAGTCACTCCCCCCTCCCACCTCTGTGTACCTGAATGCTAACACACTCAGTGACAGGGGCTCCCCTCCTTTCTGGAGCAGCTATGGCTCAGGACTGTGTGGGTGTTGGAATGAATCGTGTTTAAAAAGAAACGGCAATGCAGAGGGAAAAAAACCCTAAGGAAAAGATGAGATTGGAACATTCTCACGACCCATTTCTTGAAAATCATCAGAGGAAAGATTGAGGATTCCTCCCTCCCCATTATATATATATATATAGTGGTTAACCAAGATCATTATTATTTTTTTTAGCAAAAATCTAATTAAAATCACATCAAATAAAAACAAATAATAAAATTGAAATAAAATAAAATCGAAACTATTTCATTGGAAACTAAACTGTGGGAACTAACCATCATTTTAAATGTGACTTTATTATAGACAGTATTAGCCAGTGCAATTTTTTGTTCTTCAATACTGTTGCAAGAATTCAATTAATGTAGAAGTCTTGATGACCGAAGCTGATGATTGAAGCTGATAAAGCTGCTCAGGGATCCATTTTGGAATTATGAGCATTGCCACAGGAACTAATTATTTTGTTTGAGCATGTGAACAGCTCTGAATAGATTCTTTAAATTGTTATTTTGTAATTATGAATTCCAATGATGTGTAAGTAAGTTACGTCAAAGCATATCATGGTACTTTCTCTGCTTATATATGAGAGTGTCTCTCATATACAGCATATGCTGTAAATTTATTTCTATCCTTGGCATTTGTTTAGCTAACCTCCTCATGAACAGAAATCTGTGCTGGATTTGGTAATGGAGATTGTAGGTTAATATTCAGACTAATTGACTTTGACCTTATCGAATGCTTGATCGTCCAAATTATCCTATAACCCTGCATTTGGCTCACTCACTTCTGAGGGTGAAGGTCAGTTGGACACTGTCCAGTGACTTGAGAACAGTTGGTCCAATTCCATGCACGAGCAATACAAATGTACCATGTTTGCTTGTAAGTGTCCCGGTGGTGTGTGTGTGTGTGTGTGTGTGTGTGTGTGTGTGTGTGTGTGTGTGTGTGTGTGTGGAAGAGAAAGAGAACGAGAGACAATATGCTGATGTCAGTAATTTGTCACAGTGGTTAACTTTGTCCCTCTGGTGAAACAAAGGACTGTATTACTCAGCACAAACTACAGCTCTAATGAAATCAGTTAATTATATGATATAACGAGTTAATCATCTGATGATGAAGGCTACATCCATGCGAAATGCCTGCTGTACTCCACATGTAATTCTACACTGATTCTAAGAAGAGGTCTGTGAATGGAAAAGCTTAACTTGAGCTTATGTAATGACGTTGTAAGTGGAGATAATTGATGTTTTACATGGCTTCCTCTCTCCGTCTTTCTGGCTCAGTTGAGGGGACTGAATCATTAACCTGCCTCGCTCTGTCTTCTGTATGGATGGCCAGTGAAACCATTGTGCGTCCTGTCATCTACAGGAAGTGAGGATTTCCCCCCCGCTGTCAGAGAACTGATGTGTAATGCTCTCCCTCTCTGTCTCTTTTTCTGTCGGTTTATCTATGCTTTCACTCTTCCCTAATGTAATGGAATGTTTAAATTATAATACAGCTTAATAAAAGACAATGCTGTCAAATTATACTTACTCAACTGGCAACTAATTATTATGAATTATAGAAATATGGCATGCATAAATAAAATTACATGAATAAATTTGCTTTTTATTTTAAACGTTTTATGTATACACTGAAAAAAATGATACTTTGGACCAACCTAAAAAAATTACTGTAATTTGTTACAGCTAAATTTATTAGTATTTTGCATGCTCTCCACAGATTTTCACTCTTATATAAGCTTTTCATGTACCTAAAAACCCAAAGCGCATTGATTCTCCTAACCCCCTTTAAGAGCAGCGTGAGACGCCCCTGCGGGTGGAGTCTGTGTGTACTGTATGCTGGGGAATGCTGCATTGACTGAGATGCAGATCTCTAAGGGCAGTGAGATCCCCACCTGCCCCATGCTGTGCGTTAGTTAAAGTATTAACCCAGACCCATTAGTCAATATTGCTGACTGCAGTGTAAGGCACAAGGGATCAAAGTTATCATGTTAGGGGGAAGAAGCCCCATTCAGGGTTTCCCATATAACCTGTCCACTCCGTCATGTTTGCTCTATTCAAAAGAGCTGACTAGAGCGGCTCTCGTTCCCACTCACCCACCCACTCCTCTACACCCCTCTCCTCCGCTCATTTTTCATCTGCCCTCTTCCCCTTGCCTTCCTCAAGTTGGCCCTCTTTTGCCATCTTCATGTCTTCATTTCGTTTTAATGATTGTTTTTTTGGCCAAAATTTCTTAAAGAAATTTTTTTTTTGTATACTTTTGTGCACCAGCATAGCCATGGTGTTCACCGGGAACGCTTGATCCACAGCATGGTTGCGTTCCGGTGACACTGATTGATCAGCAGGGTCCAAATTAACAAATTAACAGTCGCCAGTGCTAAATGCAGATAAAAACGGGGTTTTTAGTGAGTGATATAAACCTGAGTATTTCACTGTGTCCTAACCGAACACAGTATGATAAGTTACCCAGCAACAAGCGCCGTTTAGGCATGAGCTCAATTTGTAGGCCAATCCGGATAGTTAATTCACCATGGGTTCCCTTAGGAATACTGCTTTTTGATTTAGTAAAATAAGTTTTTTAATAATATTTTACTTTGATTTAGTAAAATAACTTTCAAGCATATAAACTAATATCCTTAACTAATATAGTTGTAGTTGTAGTCCTACTTTAGCTACTTAAATTTTAAATAAATAAACAAACTTTTTTTAAATTTTATTTTACATTCATTGAATGAATGTAAAATAAAAGAAAAAAGAAGATTGTTCTCGTGAGTGCGGATCATAATTTCCTATACTAAGTAACTCAACAGATTGACGCACCAAAATAAAAAGATCAAGTAACGCAAGAGCGCAGTGCAAACGACGTTGTTAAATAAATAAACAAAGAAATAAATATATACATATTTTATTAAATGCATACTAACCATAGACTCGCATTAAAAAAATCAGAAGAACCAGAGCGAACCACTGGCTAATACATACATACAATACAATAAATACAACAAACACAATACAATGCAATACAATAAAATAATTCTAAGTCCAGGATTTAGGACTATAATCGGAAGAGCTCTCAAGAAGAGCTAACCCTATCTTTAGGGTGTTTTTCCCCTCCTGAACTCCAGAAAGAAAGGAAGGAAGGAAGGAAGGAATCATTTTTTTGCCATGATTGAGACTGACTATAATAATCCATTGAACAAAAAAAAAATAAATAAAAAAATACAAAATACTGTATTATTGGCTGTACTTACAACTGAAAAATTCACGTAATTCACCCACACTATTTGCAAGTGTCACAAAAAGCTAATTTTGTGTTCTGCAAAGAAGCCTTGCTAGTTAAACTGCTTTAGAAACCTGAATGTGGCACCAGCATCCAAAACACAGTCTATGCTGGTGGAGGCGAGTAATGCTCCAGAAGGTTTCTCAGTCTGGTTCCACATTCACAATAGCTTGATCTTCCAACAGAAAGACTCCTTGCGGTGTCCACAGCTCACATACACCCTGAAAGTCCTGTGGACGCAGTTGCAGCACGAGAGTGAAATGCCTGAACAGATACTGACACCTGGATGTGGAACTGCACAGCAAGACGTGAAATCTCCGTTTTACAACACAGTATGTTGTGTTGCAACCAGGTTTTGAGAGTCGACCACCTATGCCAGCACCAAACCAAAGCTATCCAGCATACACCAGTCTAGACTAACCAGGAAATCTCTTCAGCATGGTCTGATATGATTGTTGCCCATTTTTTATCTCAAAGGCATTTGAACACGACTGGACTGGTTATTTGGACTGGATATTTTGGTGGTTGACTGAAGATTGCAGTATGCTGGTGGTGATGGAGACTTGGGGGCTGAAGAGCAGGGGGAAGTTCATGGGAAATCTGCAGATGGGATGGTGTAATGGATGTGTGTGTGTGTGTGTGTGTGTGTGTGTGTGTGTGTGTGTGTGTGTGTGTGTGT
>NW_015547693.1:156114-163663 GCF_001515605.1 Sinocyclocheilus anshuiensis
TATATATTATTTAATTTATTTATTTTTTTTTTTGCTACTTTTCAAATTTTTTTTGCATTTTTTTTTCTTTTTACTAACTTTTTCTTAAAAAAAGCATTAAACTGTGATAAACTATAATCATACACATACAAAACACAACACTGTGTGAAAACAATTTATATAAAATGTAATCATAAATGTATCATTCCACCACAACCAACAATTTTGCTCCTAGTAAAGATTTTTTTAATATATCTACAGTACACACATTTTTTTAAATTGTTTTGTATTTTTTTTAACCAAGACAACAGTGTCAGTGGAGAACAAAAAAAATATTAAGGTAAATACCAATTATATATGTTGTTTATTTTGTTGTGTATCATCAATCAAGCTGTAATTTTAACAAATCCTGTAAAACATATAATTTATAAATAAATAAATACATACATAAATTAATAAATAAATGCATACATACATACATTGTGTGTATTTAAGAAAACATAAAAGACAAAGGAGTCAGCCATGTTTTTCCAATACTCTTTGGAATTCCATGGCAGGAATTCAGGGAGGGCAGATTCCATGCAGGCCTGTGCATTCAATTTTTGTCCTTCAATCTTGCATCACATTTTTGGAGGTCGTCACAGCATTACTTTCACTTGTCCAGATAGGAATAGGGACGTCAGATTAAGGCCCTGTCCCCACTGCGCCACAGACCCTCTACTGAACACTGTGACAGAGGCTATCCATCATGGCCGTCTTTAACACAGGGTTGGGGGATCACGGCTGGAAAGGGCCTGGTTAAATTTTAACCCGCTGGCTTCCTACTCACTGGCAGAGAGTTAGTGAGCCCCACATCCCGGCCGTTCCCACCTTCGCCCACTCACCTGTCAATGCTTTGACTGCACCCATCTGCTGGTGATCCGTGGCTCGCCCCACGTATCTGTAACAGGGGCAGCGTGGGTGGAGGTCAGGGCTCTGATATCGTGTCACAAACAAACAGCAGCGTGTTAATAGCAGATGGACGGAGGATAGAGTCAGGCACGTGCCATTCTCAGAGTTGACTAGACATGATGTTTTAAGGTGAAATTAAACAACAACATAACACGACTCGCGTCACAAACACCTCCCCTCCAACCACCTGGATCCATTCTACTATGAAACAAACACTTTTCAACAACCAATTCATTCCGGATGGATAAACTCATGTACTGCACTACATTTTTTTCTCTGCTAGTGGATGGATCCACTCAAAAGTATGTTGGATTATGGAATAAATTAACACTGCTTCAGATTTATATTAAAATTAGGTCTATGTGATACATTATTTGTGTAGGGTAGACTGAATGCTGTTGTACCATTTTGCTGTACCAGAATTAGCATGGCTTTTTATTTCCTCTCAGTGGATCTGTCTCCCAACAAAATAATGTAAAAAAACTAATAAAAATAATAATAATAATAATACAAAATAAATATAATAAAAAAAAAAGTAAATGAATGAATTCATGAATAAAATAAATGAATTAATAAAAGTAGGCACATGAATAAACCACACCTACCACTCTTCACTTATACAACAATAGGGGTATACTGTTTAGACACTCTATTTATATATATTATCTAAAAACCTTTTATATTAATTTATAACACATTTATAACATTTATACATTGAGAGTTATCAAATTTTTTTAATGCATGAATATGTGCAATGTGCACACTGATGATGACAGTCAAATTTGGATGATAAATAAAATATTCATCGTGGCACAACAGAAATCAGATGGAAATACAAAGGCAAAGGAGGTTTATGTTTTGCAACTTTCTCCCAATGACCACATTGGGTGTTTGTCTTCTTCAAATGTATTTGGACTATATGCTTTAATTTTCCCATGCATATAAAGGATGCTAATGTGGATGTGCATATGTCAGGGGTGGCAGTCGAACTTGGACGATAAAGAAAATTTTCATAGTGTTACAATAGAAATCGATCCAGTGCTAAATGCTACATGCGTCACTATGCTGTTTGGAAAAATAAATGGAAATACAAAGGCAAAGGAGGTTTATGTTTTTTTTTTTTTTGGTGTAAATTATAAGCAGCATTGCACTTGTCCTATATTAATATTGTTCTTCAAAACTCCCTCAACCTAAAACATTGAATATCGGAAGGGAAAAATACATTTACAGAGGTTACGCAGGTAGACAAATTCTTGTACACTTCCAATTTAAGTTATTATTGAGGTCATCACCTTCGATTGAGATTAAACTCTTCAAGTTCACTGATTCAATCGGCAGAGTGATCAATCAAGTGTGGAAGTTTAAAAATTGAGGGTTTGGACCCTTAATTGGGGCAAATTCCTCAAGGAAGGGTGTTGGTTCTGTGGAGAGACGAGTCCATTCTCCGAATTGCTGAAATCATGCATGCCTCGCCTGACTTGATTAGCCATGATGAGATGACCTGACCTCTTCTGGTGAGTTAATAATGTATTAATTTTTGCCCATTTGACATAAGAGGCGGTGGGGGCGAGGGGTGGTGTTGGGAAGGCGGGAGTTTGTGGGGGTGTGGGAGCTGTCTGATTGCACAAGCCCAAGAATCTATCATCTGTCAGTCTGCATTTTCTGGCTCTGAGCTGAATCTCGATGACAGGCCTGGAGTTTTGCTTCACTTCCACAAATGACATTAGAGAAATTGTGTTTGCACTGTCTCTGTGGTGATCTCCCAGGAGCTCGTCATGTAGGATGGGTCAGGGGTAGCCAGGAACGAGGGTTCGCTCTCTGCATTGTTAAGATGCCTCGGAGTCCTCGTGTGATTCCAGCACCTGTGGTATAGAGGCATCAGCAAGAACTTGTCGGTTGTTGACCAGCAAACTGGGTGTACAATAGGATGCTCTAAACCTGGTCAATCCTGGGACTTTCTCCACTGTCTTTGGGTGCACTAAGAAGCTCTTCAATATTTCAGTGGAAATGAGCTATTGTCCCCCTGGACCAATCCAGCGTAGAATTGCTACGATTCACTATTTATGACCCTTTTGTCCTAATGTTTAAGCTGTCTATATACCGGAGGATGAGAACGAGGACCAGGGGAGCCCTCCGCCCGAATTTGAGACATAAAGAATAATTAAAAATAAATGCGGGGATTTCGTGTTCTCATATGTGCCTGATTTTCCCTCATTCTTTCCGTTTTTATAGCCCCTCAATCTATTTTTAATGAGCCATTGGATATTAACTGGATTTCAGGCAAAGTGCCATCTCCCATGAAAGAGATGGATGGTGAGGTTTGGCCCAAACAGGGGTGGGGCTGGTCTACAGAAGCTTCATATGTAAAGAATTGTTCTAGTCAATTACAATTACAATAAGCCACAGTAGGGGACGTATCAACTTCAATTGGTGTCCCTGCACCTCCCCTTAAAAGCTCAAGCTACTGCATGATAATGAGGAACAGGGGTACGAACAATTCAGAATGACAGTGAAAGCCAGACATTAGGATGATGAATTTTATCATTCCACAAGAGCAACCATAAAGAATTCAACCTCAGAACACCCTGTTATTGTAGGTACAAGCCTGTTCTTGTGTGTCGTAGCACCATAGGCCCAAAGGGCAGCCCCGGGCCCAGGGTAGAACAGAGGCAGGTTTCTGAAACTTACCCCCCTGCCGGGCTTCTGATCTGCTCCCCCCCTCTCTCTCTTTGTCGATGGGCTTCTTGGGAAGCAGTGACTAATGAGACGTTGTCCTGTGGTCCCCAAAAACCTCGCTAAAAATGTCAATTGGGTGTGGTGGTCAAGATGAATCGAAAGGGGTAATGAAAGATATCAGAAAAGAGTTGTGACCCTTGTTTCCGAGCTGGAGGAGGAGGCCAGGGAGGGCAATGGGGGCCTTTTAAAAGCGAACACATTTATGGCTACTTAGAGAAAATTGATTTGATTGTGCTGGAAACATATATGTTAACACGTCTGGCATTTTTATGGGCTATTTGTCTTTGGAGTCACAGCGAGGGGAAATGTATGCTTACACCGGCCTTTGTGCTTAAAGACGTGTGTGCTGCTGTTAGTGTCTATTTGCATACAGGCATGCGTGTGTCGTTCCTGTTTGGATTTATTTATTCCTGGATGGGTCGTCAGGAGCAGTGCTCTGGCTGTGCACTTTAACTCCGTGCCAATAACAGTCACACGATGATTAACAGCATATTACTGCAGATGGACCAGTGACTGGGTGAAATACATTGCACTGGAAATATTACAACCTAGAATTGATGCTGGCACCCTCTCAGGGTTTTCCCAGCTGAACCCTTGCAGTTTATGAACATCAAATTTTCATATTCATTTCAGAAATGTATGTCATATATGCATGTTGCCCATGACAAAATCCCTGATTCAGACATGGTTACATATATGTGTATGTGTTCATAAGCACAAACGGTGAAACGCTACTCATTTTGTGGCTGTATAAACCCACAGCCACAAAACAGAGCCAAATGGAAAGACTGTAGTTTATCTATTCTTCTGACTGTTTTCGGGAACCTTGCATACTCTATAGCGTCTACTATTTTAAAAATAGTCAACAATATAAAATGTTTTAATTGAATTTAGTGTAAAAATTCAATTAAATTCAAATTTATTTGTATAGCGCTTTTCACAATGCACATTGTTTCAAAGCAGCTTTACAGAAAATGCATGTGTCTACATTACAAAGCAGAAGTGAATGTGTCCATGTAATGTTCATTTCACAAATGAAGAGTTCAAGATAATAGAATCAGACAGTTAGCTAACATGAATTAATTGTAAACAGAAGCTCAATAAAGCGATTATTACAAGTGTGATTACAATATAGAGAAAATTTGGCAGCTGTGCATGTCGATTCAAGTTGGCGTCAACTGGGGTCCTCGCAGGGGTCAGCATCATCTCTTCAAAGTTATGTAATCTTTTGTTAGTTTGATCCTGGCTGCTATTTCTTCCAGCTTATTTGACACACTGGAAATAGAAGACCATGTGAAGTGAATTGCAATGTGGGATACAGTATTCTATATGCAGTAAAAGCTGCCAAAACCATTAAACAGGACACATCCCCACAATATTGGTCCATCAATACTTGTTTTTAAATAGCAGATTCCTAAATGTTTACACTGTACAGTGTGCTCTGCTTGTTTAGCATATAATTTGGACATACATAAAATGTGTATGTACTACACAGTTTAGTGTGTATATACTATATTTGGCTGTATGACATTCTGAAAATTACACATAATTAAAACATACTAGTCTCACTTGTCCATGCAATTACAATAAACAGACACTAAAGCTTTCAAGATAAAAACAAACCCCACAATAAATGTATGATAAATGTTGTCCATAAGGCTTGTGCTCTATATTTCTAGACTACATAAGCATTTGTAAAGTCATACGATTTGTGTGAGTAACAGGCCTACATTTATCTCCTCGGTTTTTCTCTACTTCGACTGGATCACTGAATTGAACTCAAGGACTGGGGTGCATTTCCCAAAAGGACTGCAAGCCTAAACAGATCGTAGAAACCATTGGTGGGAATAGTTTCTATGACCTACTTAGGCTTATGGTGAATTATGGTGACTTTTGGAAATGCCACTCAGACCAGTCTGGTTCATAAACAAAGCATTGAGATCTGCAAACTTGATCAACTGATTCAATAAAAAGCTCTAAAAAGAAAAAAAGTGATTTGTTTATGAATCAGGCATTATTTCAAGACTTTCAGTGAATAAATTTCAGGTTCTTCCTAAGATACAAGACTACAGAATTCAAGCTATTCAGAGTTCAGAAGATTTGGAATATAACATATATGTTGTATGGATCACTTTTGTTGCTTGTATTGTGCTTTCATCGCCAATTCATAGTAAAGAGTGACTGGTATATTTTCAATTCTTCTTTGTTTTTGGAATGACATGACAGTGAGTAAATAATGATTAATCTGCATTTTTAGGTAAGGAATTCCTGTAAAGAACATGGAGAAAAAACATTAAAAACAAGAGAACAAAGGGAAAGGGGGAGGTCTTTTTGTGACAGAGAAGGACAAGAAGGAATGAAAAAGAAGGCGCCTCACTGTGCTCTTTGATTCTTAGAAATTGAAAAGCACTATCGACTGGTAATTGTTTTACTTTGATAAATGAATGACTCTTTCTAAACCCCACCACCACCCCAGTCCGATCAACCAAACCCCTCATTTGACTAAATCAAATTTGATCTGTTTCCACCCATCCATCAGTTCTATCATATCACACCTGCAACATCACAAGGAGAAGATCGGTGTGCATGTTGAGTATGATGTTTTCAGATCCAGAAAGACATGCCGAGGACACGTGTGTGTGTGTGTGTGTGTGTGTTTGCTTCTTTATGTCTCAGAATAAAATATCCTCCATCATATGCCCCATAACCAAACTGCAGTTTTCATACCTGTTGTGATCGTCATGGGAGGGGAAAAAAGATTTTGGACAAAGAAAAGTTGACTAGTGACAAGAATGTGCTTGTCATGATGCTTCTTCGTTTTAAAATATCCAAACTTTGTTTTCATTTTCAACTTTAAAGGAAAAAATCCCAGATGTTCAATGTGCTGCCTGGTGTGTCCCACTGTATTTATATAGCCTATACATTAGCAAATGCAACATTGTATTTATGTGCATTAAGTGTTGATGCCTACTATGATTTGAAAGCTCCTCACTATGTTATCATACAAATCAATGAAGATGCAGATCATCAGGACCTGACTGCTCGTGAATATTACATTAATGGAAACCAAGCACGCTTTTTGAATATTGAATACTGAATAGGTCATGACATAACTCAATAAGCTCAACCTGATACCCTGCTGCTTCTTCAAACAATCTTTAACAAGAGCTCCAACAGTGATCGTATGGTTAGTTATCGGTTGACGTTATCGCCACAAGTGCCGCTTGGGATAGAACGATTTCTGCATGATTATGATGTCATGGCAGATCTGAGGTTGGATACGAGTCAGGGCTTGTGCAAGTCCATGTAAAACAAGCCAGAATAATTGGAGAGGTGATTAACTGTCCTGATTTAGTTATTGGAAATTAGAGAGGTGGCACAATGATGTCACTATCACAGTATCGGTTGCTCTAGGTACCACAGACAAGAGGCTAGATGGTCAGCAATCCATCTAGCAATTAAAAAGTACAGTAGGCCTATAGGCCTACAGGTTCTTAACAATTATTTCTTCTTCTTTTTGTATTGCAAAGACTGCATTGAAAGCACTGGAGCTGATGCTTCAAAATGGATGCAAAAGCACAGTAAAATATCCATAAAAACACAAAAAAACAGTGAGAAACTCAAAAACCGGATCTGTTCATTTCATGACTCAAACATTCATATTAGTTTTGAGAACTAGAGCAACTGATTAACTTAAAAGAACAATTTTTCCATGAATTAAAGTATTGTGGCTTCGGTTATTGTGGCTTCAGAAGACTTAAAGGGGTCATATGATGCGATTTCAATTTTTCCTTTCTCTTTGGAGCGTTACAAGCTCTTGGTGCATAAAGAAGATCTGTAAAGTTGCAAAGACTAAAGTCTCAAATCCAAAGAGATATCCTTT
>NW_015547693.1:163684-189078 GCF_001515605.1 Sinocyclocheilus anshuiensis
CGCCAGATCGGCTTTCACCGTGGACGAAGCGGTGTCCAGCCCGGGGTCGTCACATGTGGTTGCTGCAAGTCTTCAAATCCGCCGACCGTGCCATTCTCAAGCCCACCCGCCGCCGCTCACTCAAGGCTGCCGTGTGTGACGCTGTTTCATTGTGAAAGCGAAACTACTTTGTTTGGTCTTCCAAAAGAGGAAATACTGTGTTTATTTTTAATAATACTTTGTTACAGTACTTAAGTATTTTTTGGGAGTATCTGTACTTTACTTGAGTTTATATATTTCAGCCAACGTTTACTTTTACTTCACTACATTTCCTAATTAAAATGTATACTTTTACTCCGATACATTTACCCGAAGCATATTCGTTACTTACTACAAAATAGTCAGAAGAACACGGACTGCAGGAAAGCAGGTTTGACGAATCAGTGGTCTGGCGTCTGCACGTTAGACTCCTAAAAACACCTTTGCTCGTGTGCAAACAAGTGCGCGCTCAATCGCGGATGATTCATTTTCCACTCAAGTCGAGTCTGGGGTATGTGATATACAGTATATCTTCTGCGATAATGTGGTAAGTGTTGTAATGATGTGCGATCTGACATTATCAAGTATATCACCAAATCACACACACAGAATGCATGCACGTAATTTATTAGTCTATTAAAACTCAACGCAAAATTTCAGGCATTCTAAATTATGGACGACAAAAATGCTTCTGAATGTTTTTTATATTTATATAATTTAATATAGTTAACTTAATCTATATCACACAAAGAGTACCGTTTTTCTGCAGATATCAGCACAATAACAAATTTAATAATCTTTTTATACAAGTTCAGTAAAGTTAGCAATAAGTGACTTGCATTTTAGACATAATACTGCTTGTTATTGCTCAATTTTGCCAACGAAAATAGTTCCAAACAAAGATCTCAGCATTGTTCAGCCACTCTGAGCAATGGACGGTGTTTACTTATTGAATGAATCAGCTTTTTGAACGAATCGGTTGTATAAATTATTCAGTGATTCACTCATTAACACAGTCAAATATCTGTTCCTGAATGAATCAGCCGTTTGAATTAATCTGTTGAATCTCAATGTCTCACTCATTAACAGTCACTTGCTGTCACCTACTGACGGTTTTAACTTCACATTTCGACTATTTTTTTCATGTTTTATTAAAATCCTTTCAAATATCAGTATTCAACGTATTATGTTAAAAACAAAACATTATTTATTTATCTGTAACTGCAGGTTAAATGCATCCATGTCCCCTCTGAGATACATTAAACTGTGTAAACACATCTAAATGCTATTTCAGATGCAGTACTGGAAGAAGTGCTTCTTATTCTTACCCAAAAATACAAAATGGAAGAATAAGTTAAAACTGAACACAATCTTGCTACTCAAGCTGCATGAACATTTTTTTATATATATATATTTATTTGCTTCTTTTCCATTTTGCATTTACTTGTACGTTTACTTTCAATACTTAAGTACGTTTAAGATAAAAAAAAAAAAACACTTTTCGTACTTAAGTACAATAAATATCACATACTTTAAGACTTTTACTTAAGTAATATTCTAATCGGCGACTTCATCTTCTACCAAAGTCATTTTCTGGTAAGATATATGTACTTTTACTTGAGTACGGCTTTCAGGTACTTTATACACCGCTGTCAAATAGTCTGAATCCATGCAAAATTACCAATTTGTACAGTTTTCTCATGAGATTGGGTCGTATGGACCATTTTCTGACTTCTGTGATTCTTTTAAGGTGCTTCTAGAGTAACACTGATAACTCTCACAATGTATGAGAAAAATAAAAATAAATTAATTAACACCTTTATATAAATTTTCATAGGACTTGCAATGTAGTTATATACTTTATAGTTTCATAACGTATTTTCCATTATGGTTTCATAAGGCATCTTGCATTATTGTCAAATCTAGATTTCATGATTTTTTTTTTTAATTTATAGACTGTTGAAACAACTATAAGTAGTAAAATGGTTGTTATCCCATACACCATTCATCAAAGCTAGAATGTATGGACAATGGTAATATGGACTTTACCTTTGCTGGCTATCCCAGAGTCACAATATCACTTAGACCTGGGACACACTAGAAGATTTTCAAATCTTAACCGACTTTAAAACCATGGGAAACCACAGACATGAAGACAGTTTAAACAGCTTTTTCGCCTTATAATCATGTGAATTCTGATCATGTGATTCGACCAGACAGTGAGACCACAAGCGTTCTGTTGTACAGTGAAAAACCTCCCAATTTTTTAATTCTTTAAAAGCAGTGTTTTTTATATTAATTATATTAATTAAAAGATCATGTCAGATCTTGTTGGCCAATTACAATGTTCATCCATTAATTTCCTCTCTTGTTTCATGAACACCCCTACATCAATGGACTGTCGATTCGTCCTATATATAACATGACTAATTTAATTAAAGGAACAGAGATGTTGTGTTGGCCAGTCTCAGTTATTAAATAAATCACTAAAGTTGTAACTACACACACAGAACATGTAAACTTAAGCTTGAGCAAGCACAGTTCTTTTCTAAATCCATGTCAAATAAAAGTACTGTTTTTATTACAAAGTTCAATGTTTTATTAAGCCATCCATCTACCCATATAAGCTCTTCTGCCACCATTGTTCATGCATTTTTAGTTCTCTGCAGAAGACTTTGTAACCGAGGAGCTCTGAAATAAAGGTGTCCCATTAAGATGACTATTAGGATGAGCTGTCTTTGAGTTATTTGAACAAACACGTACCCATCTCAATCTTCCCACTCCTAAGCACCACACAGCACAAGTCTAACCCCCTGGTGCTGGGTCTCTTACCACAAGACAATAAATGTATGATGAAATAAAAACGTGTGATTCATTAAAATCAACTCCAGACTCTGCTGCCCAACAAATTAAACAATATTTCATAATCACTCTACGAGGCTGACAATGGACGCCAATTTGTACGTAAGGGCACCTCCGTACTGGGAGTGTTGTCTTAAACGCCCGGCTGGGTGGTGTGTAGTTAATTACCAAGGCTGGACATGCTCTAGTGGCCACAGACACTCCCGTCGTACCTGTCCAATCAACTGCTTTGCAGCCAGGCACCTACCAACACTTCATTTATCTTGTCTGAGTGTAGGGGGGATAATTACTGCGCTGCTAACACCCCTCCACATGTGTACACACACACTGCACACCCAGTGTCCCATTGCTTGTCTTTTTCTGAGACGCCATGGCACTGGTCTGGGACAGAGGAGTTGGCCAATTAGTCTTCCATTAAGGCTATCACAGCTCTCTGGGAAGCCTCCCATCAACTCAGGGCACCGGTGCACTGAAGGGCCTAATAATCTGCTATATGGGTCTGCGGCTTCGGTTAATCTGTAGGGAGGGGTGAAAGAGGAGGAGAGGTCAAGAAATATATTTCCACTGGCTGTGATGAAGAGTGTCAAGAACTGCAATGCTAAAGTTCAGTTAACGACCCCTCCTACCTCCTCTGAAGACCCAACGTGAACCTGAAGTGACTAGCTATTCTCTTCATCATTAAAACTGCACGTTTTCTGTCTATAAGAAGTAGTGTAACTAGTTGGAATTACTGGTTTAGGTGTGAAAGATCTCCAGTGTTAGGGGAGACAAATTACAAGTAAAGTGAGTCACGTAATTAGATTACTTTTTCAAAGAACTAGTAATGTATTACTTTTTAATTTACAAGAAAATACCCGAGTTACTTTTTCAAAATAGTAACGCCAGTTGCTTTGTTTTCTCATGTATTGACTTACAGCCCTCCTGTCCTCGTGTTGAGAGAAATCAGGAGTGAGTGCAGAGGCGTTGTGTGAACATGATGTTACTGTAGATCTAGACTAAATGTGAACATGCATTTGCTCATCTCACTCGCACAAAAACAGATTCAGTATTCCCCAGAATTAAAAACAGAGTAAAACAAACTCAGAATATGATGCAAACCTGCAATAATGTTAAAAACACTAATATCCTTTATGTATTTAATCAATTTTATTAACCAGTGTATTTACTGCTGACCTTCAATAATCCAATTCAACCATAATAATAAGCATAACATATTTGTTTAGGGAGTACGCAATATTTTAATGCATTACTTTCAAAAACATCAACTTTCTCCAACACTACAGATCTCTGCTTGTACACTAGAAAACCTTCTCAAATGATCTGAGGTGAAGGTTGTCTTAATGTAGTGATTAGTTCTGTCATTACACTAATTTACTTGAAATATACTCTGTGTAGTTTGCATATTTGTCTTCAGGAACTAATTACAATGGGATGTAGAGCATTCAAATCTGTGATTAAGAAGAGTGTACGGTGAAAAAAATAAATGGATTAAAATAAATCACTGCAACTAGTGTAATAAAAACATAAATAATCATACACTGTGGTACATCAGAGACATGCAAGAGTAATCGTATAGTTTGGGTTATTTCGAGTAGAAGGGGTGGGAAATGGTGGGTTTTGATGGTTGGATTAATAAAGAAGGACCACAGCCAAAAAAATTACCCAATTCTGGGCCTTTTGCAGCTGTTGGTGAGAGGAGTGTAATTGCGTCAGTGGCATCTTGGCCATCCCCTGAAACTCGCCACTAAAGCAGTTAGCTCTTAGCCTGCGCTTGGGCGTCATCATTTTCTAGTACCCATCCATCTTCCAACTCCGATTAATTCTTTTCATTCTGGCACCTCTCTCATAAATCCTGGCACACTTAATTAATTTCGCTGGCAACGTAGGGACCGCCATAAAGTGGAATTGTTCACACAAAACCCCATATTAATTATTCTATTTTACAGCAATCTCGTTGAAAGCTGTGTTTCATCTTTCATAATTACATTTCCAACAACAATGGGGGCAACAAAAGACTCTAATTATGGATTTGGCACGCTGCTGCTTCACAATAAGTCAACAGCGAGCAGTGCTAGAAAACGACCAGGGAGGTTACGGCGGAGGATCAATGACTAGCTTTTATTATTGCTGTTATTATTTTTTAGCAGTGGGAAGAGACATTGTGATACAGCGTGTGCATAGGCATTTTGGCTCACCCGTGCTATTAATCTCATTAACAAAACAGCAAGCATTGTTGGCGAACTCCTCGTTTTAGTGGCTAGTTTGAAAATGGTTAAGGAGCTACTTATGAAATGGATCAGTGCCTGTTAGTTAGGCTGTTGGGTTGGGTTTGCATGAGCAGCTGGGCAAAGGATACAAATGACACTTTGCGAGATTGACAGGTGGAAACAAACTGTTGAGGGTTCTTTGATAGTGAGGACACTGAGGGATTGACAACATCAACTTGTGGATCGATACATTATATAAACAACATATGCTGGTCGAGCAACAAAAGTGGTGGATTTTGAAAGACAGCTAAACAAGAACAAAAAACAGCTAAACAAGAAGACCTGGCGATTTTGCTGGCAGCACTAGGGTTCTGCTGGGATAAGAGAACACACAAACCAATGCTAAAATTTGGGGCATTACTGGCTATAATGGGGAGGTAATTTGGTAAAACAGGAGAACTCAGAAAGGGTTAATGAAATGAAACCACCAGCTTTCTACTCAGTCAACCTTCTTCTCTAACTTCTATAGATTTTGTAAGGCAAGTCAATACAGATTGTGTCAAAGCAATTTTCATTAAAGCATTAATTAGGAAAATAGTGTGTCAATAATGCAAAATGACAATAGTAAACACTCAATTATCAGTTAAGGGCAGTTCATCATTGAATTCAGTGATGTCATCATCCAGCTCATTTCAGTTTAAATAGTATCTGTGCAATCAAGTCAACGGTATCGCTGGAAATTAAGTGTCCCCAACTAAGCAAGCCAGAGGCAACAGCGGCAAGGATCCAAAACTCCATCGGTGACAGAATGGAGAAAAAACCTTGGGAGAAACCAGGCTCAGTCGGGGGGCCAGTTCTCCTCTGACCAGACGAAAGTCCCAGGCTGATACTCCACACAGGCAATACAATGAGGCCTAATGGAATCAATCCATGTTGTTGATGACATGCGAGTGACTCTTCAGGGTCACCAATCCGGCTCCTGGAGGGCCACTCTCCTGCAGAGTGTAGCTTCAACTCTTACACCAGAAACAGCTAATCAGTATCTTCAAAATGACTAGACACTTCCAGGTGAGTGCGTTTGAGAAGGTTGGAAATAAACTCTGCAAGAAAGTGTTCTTCCAGGTGCAGGACTGGACACTCCTATTGTAGAAGTTGCTCTAGCTCTGTATGACTTTCTGTATTGTTCTGGGCAACGTTTCTCAAAAGCATCGTGAGCTAAGTTGATTGTAGAGACAGTGGTGGCAATGCTTCTATGATCTACTTAACCTTATGATGCTTTTGGGAAATGCAGCCCTGATGCTTAAAGGGGTCATATGATGCGATTTCAATTTTTCCTTTCTCTTTGGAGTGTTACAAGCGCTTGGTGCATAAAGAAGATCTGTAAAGAAATATTCAGATGTGTGCAGCGCATTTTATGGAGGACGCGGACTGTCCTGGGAGAGTAGCCTACAATGCAGCCTACAATGCCGGTGTATGTTTCTATAGAGTGGGGCAGTTCCAACTTTGCAAGGACAGTCTGGCGCTTCTGACTCAGAAAATAATGTTGTTGTTTTTTTTACCTTAAACCGCATAAACACATTGCATTACACCAAATACACAAAATAATGTTCTTTTTAGCAGCATCATATGACCCTTTTAAGAAGGGGCATCTCATTAACCTTAAGGATTATTTAGCTGTCATCAAACATTATGACAACTTTCAGGAGGATAGTCCACCTCCGACCTCTCGTCCCAGACAGGGTTTCCGATCCTGCTCCTGGAGGGCCAATTTCCTGCAGAGCTTAGCTCCCACATATCACCTTTATTAGCTGATTCAGGTGTGTTTAACTAGGGCTGGAGCTAAACTCCGTTGGAGGCTGGTTATCCAGGAGCAGGACTCAACACCCCTGCCCCAGACCATGTGGAGTCTACACCAGGGGTGCAAAACTCCTGGAGGGCCACAGCCATGCAAAGTTGAGTTCCAACCCTGCTCCAACACATATGCCATGTATTTTCAGATAAGCCTGAAGGACTTGATTAGCTGAATCAGGTGCATTTAATTAGTGTTAAAGCTAAACTGTGAAGGGATGCGACCAGAGTTTTGCACCCCTACAACTACTGGCACCATCGAACGCACATACTCTAGTGCATTCAACTCCATCTGTGCAAATAGGTGCCACCTCAGTTTCATGGATCATGGTGCATCTTAATAGAAGTAGTTAATGTGAGTCCACGACTGTTGTTCCTGTCTCCAATAACAATTCCCATATAACATCAGCAAGTAAATGCTGTCATGTGGTGCAAGGATGAACATAATTTGCTGGTAATTATCAAGAAAAACAAGTTGGTGGTGGATTTATGGGGTTCCACAGAACCAATAAGACAAATAATTATTAAGGGATGCCACATGGAAGTCAAGCATCTGATTAGTACCTGATTAATACAGCTAAACAATAAACTGGACTGCACAGACAACAATTGCTCTGAGGGCAGGTGGGCCATATGACACATGAACAATTCTTACTAATGACTATTAGTTATAATTATAAATGAATGGACTACCATGTTTTATGGCACATTGTATTTTGCAGTCCATCTGCACTATGTGTATGTATAGTTTCATTGTGTTCTAAACTTTTTCATACTCCAGTTTTGAATGTACTGCTCACTAATGAAAGCATAAAGTAGCTAAAATAATTACAGTGAATAAACACAACTATTCGTCTTGTCAACAAGAGTGTCTAATAATAGCATGGAAACCTAATTAATGGGGACATATTTTCCATTGTGGTTAGTTCTGAAAAAGCCTGTAACTAGATTGGGTCCACGTCTACGTCTGGTGTACGTGTGCTACTGTGTGTCTCCAGTTCTTCCCAATGGGGGCCAATGGTGATCAGTAGAGGTTAAAATTACATATCACATCTCTGCACCCATTGGTCTATCCACTGCTCCATGACTGGCTCCACGGGTCCCACGGGTCGGCCTCACATTCCTGCTCCACACCCGCTGCTCTTTTGAGGCTCTGCTGGGATCCAGGGCAATTACCCGTCTCATTTAATTGGCATTATCATTTTAGCGTGCTGACAGAGATGGATCACCACGCTTGACCAGACCACTAGAGTCACCAAAGAGAGGGAGAGAGTGAGAAAGTGAGAGAAAAGGAGGGAGGGTGTAGTTAAATAATGCAAAAAAAGAGGTTAGAATCACAACAGCTGTTTATTAGAACATAATGTGTTAACTTGCAATTCTCTGATTTACTTAATATGCAACATATTGATATCTAATTATGTGTGGATGCATGCATGTTTAACCATGAACTATTTCAGACCAAACAGTTCTATTAGTTCCAGTGACAAAATAGCAAATTATTAATGGTGTTGACTATACAGTACGCATGACACATGGAAACATTTGTTTTAAAATTTGGCCCAAAATACCAAACATGTTCAATATCCTCTGACTGTCTGAAGCTAAAAAAATGGAGTCTGTACACTATGTGATTTTCTGTGAAACCTTTTACGCTGTCTGGCCAAATTTGCTGACTGGCTTGGACTTTTGGCAACCAGTGTCGACTCCTCTAGACTACAAAGTATGCCAAAACAAAAAGCAAAATTTGTGTTCTGCACCATCTAATTGTGGTTTCTTGAGGAAAGGTGTGCTGTTACTTGTTATGCTTGTGGGTCAAACAATGGGTAAAACTTTGAAGGAGCAGAGTCACACCTAAGGGTCTGAGAATTTCAAAGGGATGAGTGTTTTTGACAACCAACCAACTGCCCAGAACTGCACCCGCAACATCATTTTAAACAACCTTGGTAACAACCTCCTAGTGTAAGTGGAGGTGATTTTTGTATTCTGTCTTATTCTGACTTGTCACATGATTATTTCCTGTGACAAAATGTATTGTTCGTCTCCTGTGACATCCTCACAAACATGCAAGCCCTTTGTGATTTTCATTCAATGTGAATGACACTGAAGAAAACAAGATTAGAGAAGAAAAAGAGAGGCGTGGAGAAGAGCAAGAAGCAGACGAGGTAGGTAAGGTAAGAACTGTGCATTACTTTAACCCAGGCCTCACTTGGTCTTAACAAGTGAACATGCTCTGCCGCTATTACTCACTGCTGCTAAACCTGCCATCTGAATTAAGAGGCCCTATTAGATCTGCCTGTTTCAAAGCCTGTGCTAAATTAAAGGATGAGAAACACTGTGGATCCCCAGGGCCTTGAAAGAGCTTATAATCTGAATGACTTTGTGAATCATCAGTCTTGGGAATTGGTTTATTTTGTATTGCTTTTGCACAGTTTGCACAAAACTACATATTTGCATGTGTCATCTTTCACTCACATTTACACAAGCAACTTTCAAATTTCAACACTCATACGAATTACCACCAGCTCACTGAAACACGAAATGGTTACAAATTGTAAAGAAACTCTATGCACCTGCGCACATATCTTTAGACTGAACATGTAATAGCATGCGCATGATGTCACCGTTTTCACAAAATTATATTTTACACGGAGACGATAACGGTATCGTTTTCAAAACATTACTTTTTCATACCACCAAAATGGCATTGATATAAAAAGTTTTCCATTTTTAGTTGAAAACGGTGTCATGTAAAAAAAAAAAAACAGCGTGTTGCAGTGTGAAATGTGTTTTGCTTGAAATTACTGTACATTGGCTACAACCTACAGCCAATGATAGATCAAAATACAGGGCAAGGGGAATTTTAGTGGCCTAATCAGTGGCCTAATTAAAGCTCTTTTATGAGGATACTCCCCTCATTCATTGGACCCACATAGGTTTTTGAGTCAATCACAAAATTGGTAAATGCAATGTGACTATTACTCGTTAGCTACAGAACAGCTATGTCTTGATGACACAGTATGGAAACGCACAGTCCCAGGTCCTTAACTAGTAATTATTCTCAGCTGTGATGAGACAGGCAGTAAAAATGTTCCTGGAATTGAGTGCCAATTACCAAAAATGGCAGCATTGTCGTATACTTCCAGGGCTGCATGTGTCAGCCAAGCAACTACCTTTGAGATGGGATGTATGTTAACAAATAGCTTTCTCCACATATTATAGACCTGCATGGCAAAACATAAAAAAAAATGACTTCACCTTTCATCCGCTCTTTCACAGATGTCTCAGAGATGTACATGTGCATTCTGGGCGGTTACCACAATTCAGGTGGAGACACTAAACCGATGATGACATTAGGAAATAAACCCAGACATGCTGAGCCACGATCACCTCTGCCAGTGTCTCCCATGCTCTTAAGGGCTGCGATGTCCATCCTGTCAACCAGCCCACGCTGTATGAAAAATGGAAAGCATAAGAGAGACACAAATAAAAATAGCATTGAGAGTGGACAGGAAGCACTGCTTCATTACTCACCTCCCTTTCCTGGCCTGCTGGTGTACAAATGTGCTACATGCCGCACAACCATGCATCACCATCAGCTAAAAAACAAATGGGCTGTCGGCCCCGTATTTACCTCCGATTGTTCATGCACTCTCACATACACTTGTGTGAGACGTAAATATGACCCAAACAGACTCAGTCCATCTTCTATACAACACTCTTGCCATGTGCTGGAAGCGGGCAGGACAAATTTGTTCACTGGGAATAGACTTAATGTTGTAATTAAGAGTTAAAGCTTCAGAACTACATGTTCTACAGCAGGGGTTTCAAGCTACCAGCCTGCCGGCCAAATTCAGCCAACAAATCAATTTCCACTTCTGGCATTATGGCCTTTAATGTTAACAATTTAAATAATTAGTGTACAGTACAACTCATAAAGTACAATTGTGCAAAATGACTCGTTACAAGCCTAAAACATGTAAATGCACAACAAACAAACCCCGTATGCTCATCTCTCTCTCTCTCTCTCTCTCTCTCTCAAAAAAGAAAAAGGAAAAAAAAATGCTAAATGTAACCTCACAGAAAAATTTAGCAACCATCCACAACCCTACCAACACTTGCTTTCAATGCTCTGCTTGTACATCCAACTACAGATATATGTCAAAATTAAACTTTGTAAAAAGTACAGATTGAGTTGGCTGTGTTATGACCAAAATAATTTCTCTGAGTGTGTAGAACTGTTGAGCTTCAGGTGTTGTGTGGGCTTCACCATATTTCACACATCATACTCTCATCAGGAGTCTATTACCACAGGAGGTGACTTCCAGAGGGCAGGTGGAGTGACTGGCTCTAAAAGCTTCTGCCCTCCCTCTATATTTCTATTGCACTCTTTTTCATCTGTTGACATCCATGAAAGATTTGGTTCAGAGTTTCAGACAGGCAAGCTCACAGCTAAAAACACTGCACATGTATGTTTAAATAAGTATATTTTGGGCAAAATTTGCACAGGAAACCAGAGCAGGAAACTCTCCCCTGTAATTATCAAACCAAAAGATAAGTCCCACATTAACTCCCTCTATATTTCTCAACGTCTGTCTCTCTTTCTCTCTCACTTTATACATATATATATGCTTTCTGTAGTGATAGAGTGCTGAAAGCATACAGGAAAATCACTCAAAAGTCCTATCTGTTAAAGTGTGATAGCAGGAGAGAATATCATAAAAACATGACCTGATCACACCTGACCATTGCACCAACAGGGATTTTAATGGCACTGCATTGTAAATACATAGAAATTAATATAGAGTTGGTTCCCCTTTGCAGCTATAACAGCTTCCACTCTTCTGGGAAGGCTTTCCGAGAGATATTGGAGTGTTTCTGTGGGATATTTCACTCCACAGAACAGGTTTCCACTGCTCCAGAGTCCAGTATCAGTGTGCTTTATACAACTCCATCCAACAGTTGGCATTGTACTTGGTGATGTGGTGCTTGCATGCAGCTGCTCGGCCATAGAAACCCATTCCACAAAGCTCCGGCCACTCAGTTTTTGTGCTGATATTAATGCCAGTGGAAGTTTGGGACTCTTCAGCTATGCGACTTGTATGTGCCTCAGCTCTCGGTGACCCATTCTGTGACTTTATATGTTCTTCCGCTTTGTGGCTGAGTTGCTGCTGTTCCTAAATGCTTCCACATTCCAATTACATAATTTACAGCTGACCGTCGAATATCTAGCAGGGATGAAATTCCACAAATTGATTTATTGCAAAGGTGGCATCCTATCACAGTACCACACTTGAATTCAGAACCACCCACCCGCACAATGTTTGTAAATGCAGACTCCATGGCAAGGTGCTTGATTTTATACACCTGTTGCGAGGGTTCTCACTGGAACACTATATAGTCAATATACAATCAATAAATATAGTCAATATATAGATAATCATCATCAACAATAAGTGCAACAAGTGCAATATTACTCAAACTCATAAAAAGTTAATAACAATTATTAGTGTATATATATAGTTTAGTCATGAAACTCTAGATGGCGCAGGCTGATGTTTTGTTAATGTAACTGATAATATTTAGAGAGTTAAACGACTTGGCACAAGCTGATTGGTTCATGCTGCATATGCAGCCAATGAGCTTACTGCCTTGCATTTAAGCAGCGTAGCAGATCTATTCTGCCGAGACCAAATACATTAACATTGTCATATCCATCACCATGTTAAAATCTTCAGAGAGTTGTCATGATAAAAAAAAATATATATATATACTGTATATATATTCCTTAAAGCACATGGTAGTGATGATATTCCTAAGACTTGGAAACAGTAACAAAGTCAGACTATTGAGAGCACAAAGAGAAACTCATTTAATTGATGTGGCACGTCGGCTGGGATGGCAGTGATACATGGTTTGGTTCAGCGATTGATAAAAGAGAGGAAATTTCTTGGAAACATTCACCATAGTGGATATGGGTACAATACATCACCTATTTACAAACACAAATGGCTAATAACACCCATCCCTTATAATACAGTGACTAAACATAGACCAAATAATTACTACTACAAAGAATTCTGGAAGAGATTGTGAAAGCACTGTAAAAGCAAAACAAAAGAAAAAAAAATCAAATTATTGCAATTAGGTCATTTAAAGAAGTCCCCTCTAAAAGCACTACAGTTCCACCCTCAAAGACAATACATTGTGTCCTTATTAACACTCATTTACAGAGTTTCAGTCTTCACCATTTCAGACTCAACCAAAGCAGTAAACCGGCATTGGACATTCACTTTTCCTTTTTAGGACGCAGGTGCTAAATTCTGCCAGATTAGAAAGCAATTAAAGAGCAATTATAAGAAAGAAAAAGAGAAACAGATACAGATCAAAGAAACCTTCAGATAATGTCTGCTGAGCAGAATTTAGATTCTAACCTGAAATAAAACAGACATCACCAGTTAAGCTCAGCCAACTCTGTTTGGTTTGTATTGTATAACTGAGTTCTCGGTTAGAATATTAAGAAACAAACAATAAAACAATAAACAAACAAACAAATAAACAAATACAATTTAAGTTATCATAACAGTATATATACCATTTGTTAAATGGTGCATATGAAAGTATTCTGCTTAAAGTGTTTATGAAAAAGAGTACAGAGCTTAGCCCAGTTTTAGGCAAGCATTTGTGTATATGAGCCTACAATACCACAAACTACAAAAAATCTACCAGTCTTTTTTTTTTTTCTCGATAGGCATCAAAGGCCGTGCTTTTCCTATCAGATCTTTAATATTGCTCAAATTTACGTCATGTCAATTATGCAGAGTCTTAATGCACTCTGCGACGGACAAAATGAATGTGTGTCAGGCTCTGGCTTTATGAAGCATCTTTTTCATTTGGACTAGTTCAATCCAATATACCAACAAGACTTAAATGGTCACCGGTGGTATTTGTTTATAAAATCCCTCGTGTGTAGTCATTACTTAGAGTTACACACACACACACACACACACCATCACCACCAGAACCATTTAAGAGAGAGAAAAATCACATTTCATTTTTAAAACCAATAAACAACCCCCTGACTTCCCCACCAGCAGTTTCCATTTGATTTGACAAACAAACAAATAAATAAATAGGAATAAAAAATGAGTGAATAAATAAACAGAAGTAAGAGGAGTAGGACGAGGAGGTTGGAGAGCTGCATGGGGGAATAGGAGGGGAGCTCAGGGAACGTCTTTGTTGGGATTCGTATCCCAGATGGATGGCTCTTACAGAGCCGCGTATTTATTTTTCTGGGGAGCTACGTGGGAAGATTTGTTATTCCCTGGCGTTCCCTAGTTTTTCACATTGCTCTACATCCCGGGCTCCATATTTCATCCGTACACCCCCAATTCCCAAACAGATTTATTTACAAGATATATTCAACCCCCCCCCCCCCTCATCCCTTGTTTGCGGTTTCTTTTTTCGTTATCATCTCTCTCTCAATCGTACGCAGGTTTCTTCTGTGTGCACTGCATATTTGTACCTGTTCAACAGGAGAATGTGTGTTTGTGTGTGGTGGTGAACTGATATGAATATGTACGGTATAATTCTGTGGTTCATGGTTAGTAAAGGAGATCACTTACCGTGACTCACAGGTCCTGCATGCGCAGAAGGGTCATCTATGTGAGAAAAGTATTGTACACTCCAAAAAAAAAAAAAAGGGTACAAAAGCTGTCACTGGGGTGGTATCTTTTCAAAAGGTACACTTTTGTACTTGATTTACTGTGCATAGAGTGCATATTAATACATTAAAGGTACATATTAGTATCTAAATGGTAAATATTAGTAAAGTTACTACCCCGATGACAGACTTTTGTACGCTTTTTTATGATTTTCATTGTTTCATTTGTTTATTTAGACAATTTGCTATTTTTGTACTCTCACACTAATTGAAATGTCTGATCACTTTCAAAATGAATTTGCTC
The DNA here is from genome assembly GCF_001515605.1 of Sinocyclocheilus anshuiensis. Classification (NCBI taxonomy): domain Eukaryota; kingdom Metazoa; phylum Chordata; class Actinopteri; order Cypriniformes; family Cyprinidae; genus Sinocyclocheilus; species Sinocyclocheilus anshuiensis. The sequence continues at coordinate 178,584 of NW_015547693.1, forward strand.
TAATTCATTTGTTTATTTTTGAATGATGATTATAGTTTGTATAATGGAGTGGTCAGTTAGTATAATTTCCAGGCTGGGCATTGAGGTTTATGATCCTGCAGAAAATTGCAGAAACTGGAAAGGATTAGAATATGACTGAGCTTAACTGAGGTGATGTCGTTTTAAAAAAATATTTATACATTAAATGTACATTTTTGTATCTAAATAGTCCGTTTTGGTACCTTTTGAAAAGTGAGAGTGTGTTGTATTTCTAAAAACTGCTGTCGCAGTAAATGCTTATATGTTTTATACATCTGAAAAAAAAATAATGATTGTGTGTGCGTGTGGGAAAAACCACATGTGCATCTATAACTAATGATTTTGCATTATACGGAAAAATCAGACTATAGCCAGCGCTGTAGGCCTCTGCCTGACTGCCTGATGCACCTCTTACTAACATCATACCAACATTAATCAGACATGATGGAGGATGAGGGCTTGCACACATCATTCATTCGTGTGTGTGTGTGTGTGTGTGTGTGTGTTTGCATGTCCACCCCATCCCCCTTCCCAAAACAACTACATCTTCTATCACTTTGGCACAGATGCACTATGAGTCCAACAGATGCATAGCACTGAACAAAAATACATAAATAAATAAACAAAAATCATGAGATAACATTTATCCTCTTACATATGAGGAGTAGTTTGTCCATTACTGTTAAAGAATCCATAACTTTTTAACTGCATCATCTAACTTTTCCATAGTGAAAAAACTATGTGATGGAACAGTCCATATTAATGAGTTTTGGTGAGGAATGGAGCAAACCATTTGAATTTGAAGGGGGAGAATTGGAAGCATTCTGACTCCAATATATCAAGGCTAAATGGCCTTGTCTTTGAATAAGGGGTGAGAACATTTCTTCCCCTCTCTCTCTCTCCGCAGTTATCTGAGAGCAGATAATCTTGTAGTTCAAAGGGTTTCCCACTACATCCCAAGATTATCACAGCAAGCATGGTTTAAACAAACAGATAATATCATAAGAAATAAAAAAAGTGTTAAAAAACAGTAAGTATGCCAACACATGGGACTCAGCAGCAAATATGTATTTATTTATTTATTCGATTCGTTTGATATTGTCCTCTTAAATATTTCATATTAATTTGATATTAATTTTACTCTTAAAAATAAAGGTTCTATATCTGCATCTATGGTTCCACGAAGAACCATTAACATCCATGGAAACTTTTCATTCCATGAAAGGTTCTTCACGGTGGAAAAAGGTCATTTAGATTTGTACAATGTTCTTCACACTAACGGAAGAAAATGATCACTGTACGACTCTTTGAGGAACCAAAATGGTTCTTCTGTGGCATTGCTGTGGAACCTGTATTTTTTAAGAGTGTAGCTGAGATAACATAAAGTCTAATACATTTCAGTCATAACCCAATTTTGAGAAACCACCAAAAGCATAAACAAAGCATGAATGACTGAGCAAAAATAAATAAATAAATGAATTCCTTATCCATAATACACTATCATGCATAATAACTCGATACAATCTAAATTCATCCTTGCCCCGTCCACTCTTCTTTTTCACCATTAAACTCCTAAAATGTACTGTTTACACCCCCTCGGCCCGTCTGTGCCCACCCTCCTCTTCCTCTCGGGCTCAGGGTCATTCATCACGGGGCAGGAGTGGGGCCCGGGGCCTGCGGGCTGCTGTCAGGTGCTCACATCGGTCCTTTGTGCCGGCCCGCAAACAAGTGTCGGATCAGCAAAAGTCTATTAAAGGCTGGTGGGCTTTTCACACGCAATTGGCAGCGGGTCACTGACTTCACTGCTCCGACTCTCTGGACCCTCTTTGTGTCGCCGGCGTGCCGTGACAGATCCCGGCAAGATTAATGGTTTTTAGCGAGCATTTCTTTTTTTTTTATTTTCCCCATCTCTCCTCCTCTTCTGCTCATCCGCCTCCGATCACCGCGCTCTCTGTCTCCTAACTGAGCATTATTCACGTTATTGGAGAGTTTGCGCTTTCCTTTCATTTGCCATCGCTTTCCCCCGCAGCCTGCATCAAACTCTGCCAGAACTTTCTGTCAAACTCTAGCAGTATTCGGTGAATTCACGCAATCATAGCAAATCTGTGTTACATTACCGTATTCAAATGTTTTCAAATGTTCTCTCTTTTTCCAGAAGTGTTGGAGAGACTCAGTCAGTTCCTATAAAGTGGAAGACTTCTTGCGTAATTCTCTCTATATAGTGAGATCAGTGCGCTTTAATGCCTCAAATCTGCTCCTGAGCCCAATCTCCAATATTTCAAATAAAGTGTCTTCTGTATTTGAGTACGCAGACAATATTATTTGTATGTCATACAATAAAGTAGCCTATCTACATTTCACAGAATTTTGGATTGGGGCAAAATATGAAGTACATAATTCATAAAAGATAAAAAAGATCATTTGTATTACATTTAACGTGTGCGCTAAGATTTTTTTTTTTTCAGCATATTACTGCTGCCATGGAGACAGCACACAAAACTTTTGTTTAAACAGTTTTAGTCAAAGCAGATGTTATTTTGGGCTATGTTTGCTAAATGTCACGAATAATATGCCTACAAATCTCTTGAATTGATAATATAATGAATATGCAATTTTTTTATTTTATTTATTTATTTATTTTTATTTACCGCTTTTAATTTTTTTTTTTATGAAATTAAAGCTTGGCTTATTCATGAGTGAAAATCAAGTGCATCCGATTATACGAAAAATAAAGCCCACAAAGAAATAATGATCGTTTAATTCGGCACAAAGTCAAGCTGGAAAAAGCCACATTCTGATTTTTAGTTTTTTCCCCCAATCATTTGTATTTTATAATATCCCTGTATTTTCTCTTTCACGTGGATTCGTGTAGTAGATTACGGATATTAATAATAAAGACAGGATATAACGATGACTGATGATAATCAGTTGCTGATTATCATGTAGGTCAGACAGAATCCTTAAAGCAGAGAGATAAAGCATAATTCCATGTCTAATAGCTGTATCCTTAACTTTTCCTTCATCAGTCACTAGCCTTCTTTGATTGACAGCGTCGTATTTTACAAAGTCGTGATCAAAACACGTGCACTGAATTGTTTCTTCACTATAACAGCTGAAAAGGTCTGTATAGCTAATTGTGTTAATAGACGTGCATTTTTGATAATACCGCGCATTTATCTTTTTAACGTGTCGCAGTGTGAGAACAAAGTGTCCGATGCTGTAATAAACTGATGTCAGAAACAGTAATGCATGCAGTTTTCAAATAAAACCCAAGTTGTGATTGCAATCACAAATACATCTTTGCTTTGTGGGTCAATATAGTGCGTATGTCACATGTCAATCAGAACAAATGTGACACTTTTTATTTTCACGGAACGTTTCTTTATTTATTTACTTATTCGTCAATTAATTCATTCATTCATTCATTTAGTTTGTTTGTCCTTTGCTCGTTTGTATTAAAAACGTGCTTGATTTAGTCTCTGCATGTTGTGTCCACTAGGGGCGTCATACTCTTGTAAATCCGTCGACTGCTCGTTGTAAGTTACTGACTTTGTGAAAGTGCATCGCTCTCTGATTTCATCCGGCGTCATTTTATATCAAATCAACTGCACTCGGACTTGTCTGTCTTCTTTTCGGTACTTCGATAGCATATATCAGAGCAATGCAAGTCTAAAAATGTGTCTTGATTCCTGTATTGTTATTATCAACTGCTGTCCTGCTAGTCTATTCATTTTCGTTTTTTTTTTAATGCCATGTTTGAAGACCTTGCTGCTTCCATCTGAAGAGACGAGACGTCTAAGGATATTCATATTAGTCATTTTACACACATTTATAAGTTGATAATGTTTTATAGTGTAAACAATTTCGCTTATAATGTAAACATGTTTTGAATCTCATGAGTAATTATTTTTAAACGCTTTCCATTGATAATTCATTATTATTATTTTTGTTTAAAGATGATAACACTTTTTCATTGGTTTGAAACGGAAATAAAATGTGTGCATTTACTTTTAAATATGAAATGCCATGACATAACTTCGGCAGTACGAGTAAGAATCTTGCTGAGAAGTTCTGTCCCGTCTCGATAGTAACGCTAAATTGGTTCAAGTCTTTATAGTCGTGTTTGTTACATATTGATAACCAGCTCTCATAATAGATGATGTATTCTGTTATCCACTATACTCTATACTTCTAGAAAGCAGAGCACAAGCCTTTTCGCAACCGCCCATTACCTGCGTGTGTCCCAAGAGGAGGATGGCGAGGAAACCAGAATACTCTCTCTCTGTCTGTCTGTCTCTCTCACCCTCTTTCCCCCATAAACACGCGCGCATTTAATATGAAATCTGCATTTTCCCCAAAAGTCTTCTGCACTGTTATAAACTAAAAACAACAAAAGTGCACTCGACTAGGCTTGTCATCATACTTGCAGATATGCAATCATGAGTTACAATAAGATCATCAATATTTAAATATTTCATACTTATCTTAATGTCCACGGATGAATGTCCTATGTCCTTATGAGCGGTAAAAATAAAAAAAAGCAGCCAAACCCGCCATCCTTTCCAAGCCTGAGGCCTGGGACGTTCACCGGCATGCGGTCCACAGCGTCTCCCTTTGACAACTGCTCTATGAAGCATCTCTGGAGCTGATTTTATTTCTCTTATTCATTCCTAAAAATCGTAGGATGGGAATCTCATTAGGCCAAATAAGCGTGCATCAACACTTTTCCCGCTGTCCATAAGCAAGAGGATCACTTAATAGATCATTAACCACCAATATGCTGCTGACATGAGAGTTTTTTATCATCTCGTCTCCATTAGAGAGAGAAAAAGCAGTAGCGGCGAGTCTGAGAGAATCCGAGCGCATGACTGTACGGGCCCGGTGCCGCGTGATGGGGCCCGGTACCGGCAGACTGGACCGGTTTCCTCCACTGATTGATGGTCTTTGGAGTGACGCAGTGTGGTATCTGGCTTTTAGGGGTTTGCATAAACTTCGATGAAAGAATGAACAGTTGGCGTGTCCTCGTTGACGTGATGCGATGCCGTGACATGTTGTATGACGTGAGTAAGTAAACTTCGCAATGGCCGACGAAGGAACAATTAATGAATTAAAATAATACTACAACTTAAATAGTTATATATTCAAATAAAAATAAATATATTAAATGTGAAGGGATACGTAAGTATTGGTAAGTGACGGTTAAATAAAGTAAACATATTCTTTGGTGCACTTTTTATTTTGCTGAATAAACTGACCGGACTGATTGTATCGGTCATTTTTAGCAGGATCATTTCTGCGACTGTTTCTTAAAGTTAATTCTAATAATACCTGATCAAAGACGGCACGACATAATATTAAAAGGCAAATCGTAAAATGCATTTTGCGGCAAGAGTCAAATAGGGAAAAATAAGGAAAGGATGCCATGTAAATATGGAATAAGTCTATGAAATAGGAATACAAACAATATGCCTTTACTATAAGGTTATTGACAATATACTTACTGAAATCGCCTATATTTAAGCAGTTTTAATAAATACTTAATGTGTTTGTGTATATGACTTGTGCATAACAAAAATAATCAATAGTCTTAAACACAGCGATGTAGCCATGCCTGTTATGAAAGATTTAGTCAAAACACTCGTTGATGCACAATGCGTCTTTTACTCGAAGACAACAGTTTTAGGGGTCAACTTTTAAGATAAAAGATATGCAAAATATTCTTACAATTTATTCACAGATAAAATCACTTCCATCGTATAGTCGTATCGCCCTACTTAATGACTAGTGGGAGCACGAGACGAGCGCGCGGCAGCCACAGGAGGGCAGCGTTGGGTGAGTTTTCGTGAATCTAGCGTCACCCGAAGCGCAATACCAGCCTTTCACTTCAGCTTGTCTTGTTGAAAATTCAAGAGTTAATACATGTCGCAATAAAACATAAACGACAATTGTGAAGAAGTATTGCGCAAATGTTGGCTGATGTAACAACCTGCTGTTGCATGTCACAGACTAATATCTTTTTAAAATAAAACACTTTCACAAACCATCTCGAGAGTTTGTTTTCGTTTTAAATGTCCAGTGAAATTAATCTGGAATCCATGTTGTTTAACATTCAACTATAAATAACAAATCTGGATGCAAGAGCATAAATGGACTTTTCATAAGAATGTGACGTTTTGAAAATACGCCCAGTTACAGTATGTTGTACTTTGTATGTAGTACAGAACAAACGGCTTAATACCAACAAAATACCACTCTCACTTTCTTCATCCCATCAGCTGACAACACACAAACAACGATCATTATGCTAATTCTCCAGGTCTGATTGGTCGCCAGGATCCCCTGACGTCACGCGCGCGTAGGCTATAACAGTGCAGAGGGCTCTGGCGTCCTGCTACAGTCTGAATACTCAGGAGTGAGTGCGAGCTGAACTCTGCGGTGCAGAGCTGGAAAAACACAGCACCCATCCACCTCAGCGCTGCTTCACTGGCTTAAGGACATCATTTGGAGTATCCGGGATCGGGACGGGAGCCCTTGTCCGGCACTCATTTTGTGTTGAGTTCAAGTGTGGCGACGGGACGCGCGCGAGAGACTTGACTTTCTCCAGAACTGTCCAAAGACTGCAGCTGTCGAGCTCTGTGCGTCCATATGAGGCAAATGTCTTTTGCAGTGCATTAGTCCAGAAAGTTGTTTTGTTTTCCCGCTTTCTCCTGTTTGAACATTTCGAGTGAGTCTGCATGCTTCAGCGCTCGAGCGCATCGCGTTCAGAGACCCATCCAGAAAACTGCATGCGCAAAGAGGGGGAAGAAAAGCAAAAGTCGAGTTTTGCGACGCTGGTAAACACTTTGCTGAAGAACAGGGACACGATGAGCGGCGATCTCGCCATGGGGCCCGAGCTGCCCACCAGCCCGTTGGCGTTGGAATATGTCAATGACTTTGATTTGATGAAATTCGAGGTGAAGAAAGAGGCCTTGGCGGCGCACGACCGCTCCAATATACGGCAGTGCAATCGCCTCCAGCCGCAGGGCTCCGTGTCCTCCACTCCAATCAGCACCCCGTGCAGCTCCGTGCCGTCCTCCCCGAGCTTCAGCCCCACGGAACAGAAGAACCATCTGGAGGAGCTGTACTGGATGCCCAGCGGCGCGTACCCGCAGCAGATCGACCCGCAGACGTTAAGCCTGACGCCCGAAGACGCGGTGGAGGCTCTGATCGGTGCCACGGCCCACGGGCACCCTCCGCCCCCTCACGTGCAGCAGCAGTTGCAGGCAGGAGGCTTTGAGGGATACAGGGGCGCGCATCACCACCACGGCCACGCGCATCAGCAGCAGCAGCAGCACCACCAATACGGCGCGATCCCCCATCACCCCGACGACCTGCAAAGTCACCCTGGCGCCCACGGCCACCACCACCATCACCACCACCACCACCACCACAGTCAGGACCCCGACAGCCCTTCTCCTACCTCGCCCGGGTCCCACCAGCAGCTCCACCACCGTCACCACCACCACCCCGGCCAGCAGGGTCACCACGGCGTGGGGGGCGGCCTGAGCGTGGAGGACCGCTTCTCCGACGACCAGCTGGTGTCCATGTCCGTACGGGAGCTCAACCGACACCTGCGGGGCTTCACCAAGGACGATGTGATCCGCCTGAAGCAGAAACGCCGGACCCTGAAGAACCGGGGCTACGCGCAGTCGTGCCGCTTCAAGCGTGTGCAGCAGAAGCATGTGCTGGAGAACGAGAAGACGCATCTCATCAACCAGGTAGAGCAGCTCAAGCAAGAGATCAACCGGCTGGCCCGAGAGAGAGACGCCTACAAACTCAAGTGCGAGAAGCTGAGCGGAGCGAACGGGTTCCGCGAGGCCGGATCCACGAGCGACAACCCGTCCTCTCCAGAGTTCTTCATGTGAGTGTGTGTTTCCTATGCCTGAGAGACTTTGCGCTCATTCAGATAACAGCAGTACTCATAGTAGAAGAATAATCCACAAGAAATAATAATCTCATATGTAATCATCGCCACCGAATTTGGCAACTAAAATGCGAAGAACATGTTAGAATGTTTTCTGGGAATGTAGTTTAGTTGCTTGTAGTAGCTACTTTTACCCCTTTCTTAGATATCTCACAACAAAAGAAAAGCGAAGAAGAACTGGCTTTTGTACTTAGGATAACTTCAGATAAAACCTTCTTTCCATCATCTGGTTTGTTCTCGGTTGTTCAGGAAAAATTAAATAAAAAAAAAATTGTGCTGAGCGGGGAGAGAAACTTTGGACTTTTTTTTTTCCACTTGGCCAGAAAAGTTGAGAGAACCACAATATGCAAAACCTCCCTTTCTTCTCCTGTATAACCCGCCTGAGTGAGGCGACGGGGGAACTTTATGCAACATCTCATTGGTTTATTGCCTGCTTGGTTATATATAGTTATATATTAAAAAGAAAATGAAAAAAACGACAAAAACAAACACATAAATCTGCATTAAGATATTAATCCTGCATGCTGGACATGTATGGTAATAATTTCTATTTTATACACTTCTTTCTTTCTTTCTTTCTAGTCATTATGAATCATAAAGAGCATGTTTTTGATCTTTAGCTCTTTGTTGGGGATATGAGACTGGCTCTCCGGTCGTCCATTGTTTGGGATCATTTGGACTTGTAAATATATGCAACAGCAAACCTACAAACCGACATCGAAGAGCTGATTGTTTTCCAAACTTTTCTGATTAGTTTCATGTTTTGGGAATGGATTTCCAGTAACGGGCATTTTGCAGTTGCATTTAAAGCAAGCAAACTTTGTAAAAGAAGCGCACTTTCTGGGGTAATTATTTTGGTATTGGCAGAGCTTTTGATTGTTTCTTTGTTTTAGCAGAAACCGCCTTTAAGGAAACATGCCGCACACGTACGTATTTTTCTTCTTCTTCTTCTTCTTCATGCAAGCTGTTGCATAATCTATTGCTATTCTATAATATAAGCAATACGTATAGGTCGTATCTTTTTTGATGGATAGGATTTCAACGAATGGGCACACTTTCATCGACATTTTTTTGAGCTATATGAGCTGCCAGTTTTATAAACCAACATTTCAAAATGTAGTTATTATAATCCAGCTCGAGGGTGTAGGCTTCCTAAATCAGGGGTTTGTGTATTATTGCCTAACATGAAAACTACGCATGCATTTCAATGGAGAGTTTCAATGATCAATGTTAAATGTTTTCCTTTATTTTTTTTTCCTGCCGGTCAGTAAAAAAATAAGGGATTCAGGTTCTGCATAATCTCAAAATGAAAATTATATGTCTCATGTTATTGTTCTGTTTATTATGATTTTTTTTGTTTTAATTTCTTTTATTTGTTTTATTATTATGTCGAGATTCTGGTTCTGCTGGCCAGATGCATAGTTTTTATTTTAATGATTAAATTAACAAGCTGTCAGATCATATTGAATAAGCATGGTGCTTGCATCTAAGAAATATTGTTAAGAAGTCATGCATTTAACAATCTTTTTGGTTTATTACTGATTCAACTGTGTTGAAATCAAATGTAAACTGAAGCAGCGGGTTGTTGTTTTGTTTGTTAATTTCATGTATTGTGAGGGGATCAATTTTCAAATCTGTTTATATAAATGGAAAAAAAAAAGAATAGAGTTCAATTCGGACTGTTCCATTCAGGCTGGTTTCTGTTTCGTTTTTGCTGTTTTTGGAAGAAATGGTTTCTTATTTTGCTTATTAAAGTCCGTGAAATGGCATTGATTTCTTAGCCACTCATTTTATGCGTCAATTTCTGTGTCTGTCAAAGTTACGCAACATTTCGGTTTACTGTAGGCTATGCCGCATTGTTATCACGCATCACTGGAATCCAGTAATCAATTAGTCATCAATCAACCTTTATTCAAAATTCGACTGAGGAACGATATTTCCGTGGGATTGTTTGAGCGGGTGTTGTCCTGCAGACTGTCTCTCGCTGAACTTTGAGCTAAACGACCCCACATGCAGAAATGCCCTCTCATTATTAATCAGTATTTGAGAATTAAACTTAACTTGTGTGTGTGTGTGTGTGTGTGTGTGTGTGTGTGTAGAGGCAATTCCTTTATAAAAAAAAAAAAAAATTCAGAGGTTGAATACTTGCCATTAATTTATTGCGCGTTATTTAAATAGGCTATGCAATATATTAAGGACGTTAAGGAAGAAGAAGAAAAAAACTAAAGAAAGAAAGAAAGCTAAAAGCAGAAGCTCTGTGTGTTTAGACCTTCAGTTTTGGTGCGACCTGCAGGATTTGCAGCGCCTCGCGTGCTGACTCCAGCAAAAATCTAGCGCGCACGTGCGCTCGGTAAAATGAGATCTTTGACCTTGCGCTCGAAGCCTAGACTGTGAGAACAGAACAATTAACCCTTCCGACACCCGATACAGCAAACATTTTCATATTTCAAACTAATTTAATGACTAGTGTGGATATTTTGGTAGTATATATATATATATATATATATATATATA
>NW_015547693.1:189320-193223 GCF_001515605.1 Sinocyclocheilus anshuiensis
TAGGCGCATGCGGTTTTAGGACAGTGTGATACCACGCGGAAAATTTAAAAATACTATTGAAATTCTAAACAACACTACACTATATAGGTAAATAGTAAACGGTAAATAATGTGTAATTAGCGGAGACCAGGACTAGCTGTCAAACTATATAGTGATTACTTTTTACTGGGAGATTTCTGTGTTTGCACATGCATTAAAGTCTTACCTGTGAAAAAGCTATTAAACATTTACTTCTTTTTGCCTATAAAATAGATAGCGGTCACTATTGTTTTAGCTTGTTGCACAACTGCTATAACAACATATGATGATACTGTAATTTTAGCTTGGAATTCAGAATTCACACAAAATATTCTCACTTGTGTAATTGGACTTTTGACTCAAATTGGTCTTGTGACAGTATATAGCCCTGATGCACTAATTACACAACATCACAAAAAAAACACTGAAGAAAGTTCATATCCAATTAGACATGTCTAATTTCTAAACTAACATCATTCCGTGATGAGGAGGATTCAGAAATGGATGAACAGATGCTTTAAGCTGTGAGTGCAACTATCGCACAGCTATGGCCGAGTCTTTACAGTAAGTTAAGCCTGTTTAGAGAGCTTTGCCGCTCTTCTACAGAGCATGAGAGAAGGACAAGGGAGAGTGTTGTTAGGATTTCCTGACGGTTTTCAGTTTCTGGTGTCAGAACATTATCTGCCATGTGTCTGCACAATCTCAAGGACAGGGTGAAAGTAGCGAGGCCCGAGCCAGATGCCTCACTGAGCCAAGAGCAACTCCTACAACAACCTATATGAAAGACCACATTATTGCCCACTCACAATAATAATAATAATAATAATAATAATAATAATAATAATAGCATTTCTGACTGTAGTCATTGAAGACATGCAATGCAAAGTAGTTTTTATCTAATTCTTTCATTTTATTTACTGTGCTACTCTGCACTTGTGTTAATAGTTGAGCCCTCTTATAAGAATATCAATTCAAATCTGCTGCAATTATATTTCACTGTTGTAAATATTGACAGAGATAATTGTGCAGTAAAAAAAAAAGGAACATGCATAGACCAACCTTTTACATTCTCTTTAGGATTAAATGTTCAATTATTATGAAATTTTAGTGTCAAAAGGAAAAAAAAAATCAATTACGCTCACTGTTGCTTTTGTTCAATAAGCTCACAAATTGTTATTGATTCTAATCGTTAGCATCTTCTGTACACTGTAGAGTGGGTTCTTGAGTTTTTTATTTATTTTGTATTATATATTCTTCTGCCTCTTTGCGCGAAGATACTGTATGCAAAGAAAAAAGGTTGAGAAAGGACAAAGAAGGGAGGACAAAAAAAAGTAAAAGTAGAAGGGTATAAGAATGATAGAAAGGGAAATGCATTGGCGTATTGAACCCAGTACACTTGAAAGCCCTGAGACCTGAGTGTTATTGACATGACTTTTAAGTACTTATGTAGAACAGGTGTACACACGCAGCTACAACATGCATGCACACAAAAGTCTGTAACCAAAGACTGAGAGAAACACACACAGAATATTAATGTACTGGCGGCATGCATATCAACAGTCATGCAATCAGATCACATAGGACACACACAGATTTGCACAGCATTACAAACGAAGAGAATAATATACATTCTACCACCCCAACTCATAACAGCATACAATATCTGTCATAGTGTATCTGCAGAGTAGACCTCAGGCAAAACCTCTCCTCAGACTGCGAGTCTATGCTGCTATCAGAAGAGCTTCACTAATCGTCCTCTCGCCAAGGAGAAGCTCAAGCTTAACACTGAAGCAACAACACTCACCACTTTTGCCCTGTCTTATATTTCAAATATTTATATATCAGTTTCCCTTCACAGGGCTATTATATGTCACTCAGAAAGTCATATCAACTCTTGACAGTATGGGTCAGACTGACAAAATGACTGAGATAAAAAAAAATATATATTCCAAATAGAACATTCAATTTAAGGTAATCACATGCTGTTTACATGGAAATGTCTTATTCTGATTGTCTTAGTTTGGATAATCATGTGCATATGCAAAATTAGTAAATGAATGGCTGCTCTGGTTTCAGTTCAGTGGGCCGTATTCCCCTGTGTGTATGTTTGCTCTTCTCAAAACTGTTGCCTCACTTCTAATCTCCCAACTTAACCTCTAGAAATGATTTAAAGGCAGCAAACATGTAATGGGTGTAGTTCAACAGTTTAGAAAAAAAAAAAAAATGTCTCCAGCTCTGACATATTAAAATACTACGGCTTTAACATTTTAATATATAAATATAATAATAACAATTGTCAATTGCACAAACTTTAAGGCTACATTTTGGCAAGTTGTTCTGATATCATTGAATCTCAGTGTAAACTCACCTTTTGACTACATGTATAGCATCTCACAATAAATCTGGCCTCCTCATGAGACTCATTTCCTTTCTAACTTCACTGAGAAAAAAAAAATACATATCAAAATGTCACATGACATTAAAACTGCAATCCCTGAATTTTAATTGAGGTGGATGCATAATTGAAAAAACAAAAAAAACATGAGCAACAGTATTAAACTGTGCAATTTCTAGTGTCTTGGTATCTTAACGCTGTTTAAATTTATTGGCGTCTTACCACTTTTCAAATTCTATTTATATTCTCATTCGTCATCTGCACTAACTACAATATTTACCTCAGTGGCATCCGGTACACTTCCTCTCATTTAACAATTTACAAACTTCCCTGCACATTTAAAAACAGGCATTTATATAATATATAAACCAATAACCAGGGTGCGAACTACGGGGGAGCTAGGGGGAGCTCGGCTCCCCTTAATCAGACATGGGCTCCCCTAAAAACGTGATTTGTGAAATTTTGGGGGGTCTCAAAAAATATTGACAATGTTATTTTGACGTGCAATTTCAGTTTTGTGCAATGTGATCATCGTGGATTATTATGTGTAAAATTGCAAAAATATCATTCATTCATGCATGCATGACAGCGATTTAAACCTAATTCCCTTCAATAAAGATAACTATACATGCTATTCTTGTCATGAGCATCAAGGTGTGGGGTGCTGCGGTGCAAATTCCGATTCTGTGTTAAGGTAAGGCATGTTATTCGCAATTAAGTGTTGTGGCTGGGTTGTTATAGGTCTGCGTGACTCTCGATGTCTTAGGCCTAATTGAACGGAGGAATTATGGTATTCTTCTGTAGCCTGACGACGAGTAACTTTAACCGTTGTTCATGTGAACTCAAAGACAGCCTGATGCTTTGTATATAGACTATTTGTGGGTGGCTGTTTGTTGTTTCACCTATCAATTTGTGTCGATAAAGTATAATAGGGTAAATCCTGTATAGTGATTTATCCTATAGTGTAGTGCATACACTTGTAGCTGTTATGTATCTTTGTGTCATTCTTTTGAGGCACGTGCAAGTGCACGAATCCCCCCCACTTATAAAAAAAAAAAAAAAAAGTGGGCTCCCCCAAAGTCCACGATATAGTTCGAACACTGCCAGTAACCTTTGACAAATTTCAAGCTGTTTGCTAATTGCACTCTCAGGTTTACATCTGGTCAACGTAAAGAGCTGCTGATCAATTGCAACATGAACACTGTGTTTTCACGATCAGTCTACAGACAACCTACAGACAACCATCAAAGTTTAGAAAGTGACGTGTGCATACAGTCGTACTTCCAGTATGTAAAGCCATGACTCCAGCAGTTTTCCAGGGAAGCTACTTTTACAGGAAGACCAGACATTCATCTCAGGAAAACACATTTTCCACATTCCGGGAGAAAGTTCCTCTCTGGCATAAGCATGAGTGATGAGCTTACAGGTCTAAAGCCCCAAATGTCTCAAGCTTTCTTCTTCTTCTTCTTCTTCACCTTGTATTTACCACT
>NW_015547693.1:194681-196473 GCF_001515605.1 Sinocyclocheilus anshuiensis
GGTAAGGCATGTTATTCGCAATTATGTGTTGTGGCTGGGTTGTTATAGGTCTGCGTGACTCTCGATGTCTTAGGCCTAATTGAACGGAGGAATTATGGTATTCTTCTGTAGCCTGACGACGAGTAACTTTAACCGTTGTTCATGTGAACTCAAAGACAGCCTGATGCTTTGTATATAGACTATTTGTGGGTGGCTGTTTGTTGTTTCACCTATCAATTTGTGTCGATAAAGTATAATAGGGTAAATCCTGTATAGTGATTTATCCTATAGTGTAGTGCATACACTTGTAGCTGTTATGTATCTTTGTGTCATTCTTTTGAGGCACGTGCAAGTGCACGAATCCCCCCCACTTATAAAAAAAAAAAAAAAAAGTGGGCTCCCCCAAAGTCCACGATATAGTTCGAACACTGCCAGTAACCTTTGACAAATTTCAAGCTGTTTGCTAATTGCACTCTCAGGTTTACATCTGGACAACGTGAATATTATGTTTTCACATCCAGTCTATATAGACAACATCAAAATCTATAAAGTGACGTGTGCATACATTCATACTTCCAGTGTGTGAAGCCATGACTCCAGCAGTTTTCCAGGGAAGCTACTTTTACAGGAAGACCAGACATTCATCTCAGGAAAACACATTTTCCACATTCCGGGAGAAAGTTCCTCTCTGGCATAAGCATGAGTGATGAGCTTACAGGTCTAAAGCCCCAAATGTCTCAAGCTTTCTTCTTCTTCTTCTTCTTCACCTTGTATTTACCACTATAGGTTTTCATACTTAGCCATTTTTTTTTAAACCAGGAAATACCATTTGGAGCTTTAATTCTGGCCTTCAGATGTAATATCACCAGTCACAGTTTTGATTATTGGCATAAAATTCATATTGCAGTTATTCTGTATGTCATTTAAATTACAGAACAGTGATGTGTTGTGCAGACGACTCTGAAGAAATGAGAGGAAACTGTGATTTGACTTTGGTCAGATTGTTATTATTTTCCAGAAGTAATAAGTATGAATTATTTCAGAGATATACTGTACTCACAACAGAGTGAATATACAGCTGTGCTAGATGAAGTTATTGATTAACTTTAAAACAAGAGCCCGGGCCATTTGCAGTTTTTGCAAAAGTCTTTGAACCATGCAAATTGTGACAATTCAAACAAACTCATTTACATTGGGAGCCAGATATTAATGAGTTTAATGAGACCTTTTCAGTTTTAGCCACCATAAAACTGAAAATCTAATTGAATAAATAATGAATCATTTAAATGTTGAACTAATGTAAATTTCAACTTTTGAGTGTATGTTCTAGAATTATATGTTAAGACTGATAGACTTAATCTTTGAGGTACTTATTTGAATTTGGATTTGACTGATTTATTAACTGATCCACATTAATTCATTCATTCTGAAGCAAAGCTTTCTGCTAGTTTTTTTTTTTTTTTTTTGGGGGGGTGTTAACCTTGAGGTCATAAAAAAAACAAGTTATTGTCTTTGAATTAGGCTGTCTTTTGATGTCTTTACATTTCAGTTTACTGGAATCTGACATTTAATGTGACCCACATTTTGTGCACCGTTTTTGCGAAGGAACACTGAGTACCTTTTTATCTTTTTCAAATGCTTGCTTTCATCATTGTGGGAAACTAAAGCAAGGTCAAGCAATCAACGGTTCTCTGTGTTTTTCCATGAGTCTTATCAGGCTAGACAGGTTAAGCCACTGTGTTGGATGGGAGAGGATTTCTGAACTTGCAAAACAGGAGATACTCCTGCACCTGGCGGTAAAACGATGTTCACC
>NW_015547693.1:196483-197790 GCF_001515605.1 Sinocyclocheilus anshuiensis
AAACTGTTTGTTTGTTGTTTTTTTTTTTTTTGGGGAGGGGGATACAATGTGTAATGATCTGCTTTATGCACTTCGTGCTGATGAAGGTTTCACCCTCGCTGTCTCTTTTCACACTATTTGCTGCATGTGTTTGTGTTTGAGGTTTTGTATTACAGGGAAACATGCTCATCGGCATCAACATCTGCAAGTGTTTTGGAGGTGCAAAGCTTCAAGACCAACTAAAGAAAGAGACAACGAGAGCAGTACTAACACAGACACAAACACACTGATCTACAGGAGCAAACCTCAACAAGTTATCTCCACTATAAAGTTTTCCATTTGATCTTACATTTCTACATTTAGATGACTTTTATGTAATAGATTTTACAACTCTCCATTCTGATCAGATGAGCTGAAGAAGTTAATATTGATTAACTTACAGTTTAAACATTTCATTTCCAGAGATTCGTCTGTTTTTGTTCCATCAATACAAATCGTTTTGAAGTCAAAGCAGAATGCTTCATTCACTCGTGGTGTTTTGTTTTGTTCTTGAATGAGTATGTGTTTTGAACAAATTTGTTTGAGTAAATGATTCATTGATACAAAGATGCATCTTCAGTCGTAACAATGTTACTCGCAGAAAAATCACTGACAAAACTCCACAATTGTTGTATAATAACAGGAAATATTATTACGTATTATGCATTTAAGACATTGGTCCTTTTTTAATATAAATATTATGTATTTTTAAGCTTATTTCAAAAATAAGTCATGTGAAGTCCCCCTTAAGAACAATGTGCATTTCCTTATAAATTTTAACATTTTTTCTATGTACAGGATGATGATTCATCAGCCAAAGTGTTATTAAAGGGGTCATATGATGCTCCTAAAAGGAACATTATTTTGTATATTTGGTGTAATGAAATGTGTTTATGCGGTTTAAAGTAAAAAAAAAAAACATTATTTTTCCACCGCCTTTCTGAAACGCGTCGATTTTTACAAAGCTCATCGGTCTGAAAAGCAAGGTGTGCTGTAATTGGCCAGTTATCCAGTGCGTTGTGATTGGCCGAATACCTCAAGCGTGTGACGGAAATGTTACGCCCCTTACCATACTGTGATGATGCCCTGTCAGGCCGGAGCGACGAGACAAAAACATGAAAACCCATTATAAACGAGGCATTCGTTGCATCCAGTGGGGGCATAATTATGGATTATAATGACTTATACTGTCTTTTTACGCGTTGCGTTGCGTTGTGTTGCGTTGCATCGCGCCGCGTAAACATAAAACCATGTCTGCATTTGTGATCGGAGAAATGACAAACAACAAG
>NW_015547693.1:197971-203686 GCF_001515605.1 Sinocyclocheilus anshuiensis
TTCTTTCTTTGCGTGAACATTTGGGCGGCGTTATGCAAATCTTCCCACATCGTGACATAGATATGTGGGGGTTTTAGGAGGGCGTGGACAAGTCTTAACTTTTATAAAGAATATCTCTTTGGGTTTGAGACTTTAGTCTTTGCAACTTTAGGGATCTTATCTATTCAAAAACAGCTTGTAACACTCCAGAGAGAAAGGGAAACTTGAAATCGCATCATATGACCCCTTTAAGGAAAATAAATAGAAACATTGGCTGTCATAGCACAAAATCCAATCTGCTTGGCACAAGACGCCCCCCAGGCCAAACTTTTACAGAATGTTTAACTGACTTTTGATATTATTCCTATTTGGTTAGTAACTGGGTAGTAACTGATTACCTGTAATCTGGAGTACGTAATCACGTTCCAAAACTTAAGTGCCCTTAATTACAGTATATTACATTCTGGAAGTCTGGACTAAAATATTTCAAACTAGGAAGACTTGGAATGTTTATATTGGAATGTCATTGTCATTTTCATGTTTATGAATGTTTGTTCATATAATGCAGGGATTCCCAAATTTATTTGTCAGCCAAACCCCTTAAAATAAAATATTTACTTGAAATATATCCGAGAAAGATAATATTTCAATCATTTAACAACACATTTGCATGTTCTCTGATGTCGGTTCATGGTCACATGCAGGTAAATAAATAAAAAATGTTTATGATTTAATTAATTAGATCTTTATAAACTTACTATTCACTATTCACTCTCTATTAACTCACTAATGTAATGTTTAATGCATTTTATGATATTGACAAAAAAATTGAATATATTTTTTCTCTTTTTTTTATATCAGTATGGTACATTTAATCTTAGGTTTAAAACAAGTTTGATAAAAAAAGTAATCTATAAAAGTAGTCAGAATACATTATTTAAAATGAGTAATTATGTAATCTGTATCATGTAATCTGTAATCAGTAACAGACTACAATTCATAAGTAATCTACACAGCTCTGGTTAATGTACTTCTGAATAAACTGACAGTCATCTTAACCATTTTAACCAGCATTTGCCTGTTAGTTTGGCTAATTTGAGCTGAAACCTACTAGCACTTATAGCAGAGCAGAACACTCTCATGATCATGGATGTCTGTGTAAACAATAATCTGAGTCATGAACTGAGCTCAGCCTCAATATGTGTTCAGTAGCCAGGGCAAGCAGGATTGACCTGAATTGCACATGAAGTTTGAGCAGATTGTGATTACACAGGGGGAAAGATTTAAGCGATTACGCTATTTTGGAGGATTATGAAAAGTGGATTTTTCAAACTACTAAATCCTGCAGCCCACCCACAGCATTGGTCTCAAATGTGCAGATGCGGAGACAGTTAACAGGCGTCAGAAGTACAGCAGCGTTCCGACCAACACATGCTGTATGCAGCATTACACCCCTGAAAAAGAAAAACTGCACCAAATAAATCCATCAACAGCTACCAGCTTTCTAGATCAGGACACATTTGTATTTGTGATATGGTACATTTTAAACTTGTGACAAAGTTTACTTAGCAACACCATTTGAAAACAACAACAGTGCAACGCCATGTACTTTGGAATCCCTTTATCCATTCGGAAATCCTGCTCTCTAAAGTGATGCAATGGCACCAACTGGTCAATCAATTCTGTCTCTAGCTGATGTATTGGGGTTGTGTAAAGTGGTTGTGGGTCATGTGACTTCAGTTGTGCTTGCATGAGGATAATTTGGAATTAGGCAAAAGGGAAAATAAAGTTTTGATTTGACATGACTAACAACAACCATTCGCAGCTAATCTTACATTGTAAGCAGAGTTTAAATATATGCAAATGAATAGTGACTAGTGAGCCGCCTCCTGATGCTGTTTTACAGTGTTGTTAAAGGGATAGTTCACCCAAAAATGAAAATGTGATGTTTATCTGCTTACCCCCAGGGCATCCAAGATGTAGGTGACTTTGTTTCTTCAGCAGAACACAAACGAAGATTTTTAACTCAAACCGTTGCAGTCTGTCAGTCTTATAATGGAAGTGAATGGAATCACGGCTTTGAGAGTAAAAAAAAAAACATACACAAACAAAACCAAATTAAACCCTGCGGCTCGTGATGATACATTGATGTGTAAAGACACGAAACGATCAGTCTGTGCAAGAAACTGAAGAGTATTTATATCATTTTTTACCTCTGATGCACTGCAATGTCTGAAATGTCTGAACTGTCCTGAGCGCGTCCTCGACAGCCGGCGCGTGATGCGTCTTCTTCTTGCTTTACGGCGGATCGCAGACTTATAAGTGCATTACCGCCGCCTATCTCTCAAATGGACCATTGACACTCTATCTACAATCTCAGTTAGGAGTGTCATATTTGAGAGATAGGCGGCGGTAATGCACTTATAAGTCTGCGATCTGCCATAAAGCAAGAAGAAGAAGAAGACGCGTCACACGCCGCCTGTCGAGGGCGTGCTCAGGACAGTTCAGACACTGCAGTGCATCAGAGGTAAAAAACAATATAAATACTGTTCAGTTTCTTGCACAGACCGATCGTTTCGTGTCTTTACACATCAATGTATCGTCACGAGCCGCAGGGTTTAATTTGGTTTTATTTGTGTATGTTTTTTTTTACTCTCAAAGCCGTGATTCCCATTCACTTCCATTATATGACTGACAGACTGCAACGTTTCGTTCGTTTGTGTTCTACTGAA
Organism: Sinocyclocheilus anshuiensis; assembly: GCF_001515605.1. Taxonomy (NCBI): domain Eukaryota; kingdom Metazoa; phylum Chordata; class Actinopteri; order Cypriniformes; family Cyprinidae; genus Sinocyclocheilus; species Sinocyclocheilus anshuiensis. The sequence goes on from NW_015547693.1 coordinate 200,683, forward strand.
GAAACAAAGTCACCTACATCTTGGATGCCCTGGGGGTAAGCAGATAAACATCAAATTTTCATTTTTGGGTGAACTATCCCTTTAAGAGGAAATGCCTACAAGAAACCAACAGCACTGCAGCTTCAAATTGAGCTATAAGTGTGATATGTGAGCTGAAAAAGACTAAAGGTGTGGTCTCAATAGCAAAATTTTGGCAAACGTTTGACAAAATTTCAGGACAAAAAAGGTCCATTGTATGTTGTAAAATAGTGTAGCGGTGAGCACAGCTCACAGAGAAGTTACTTTCAAACTAATAATCTTCTGTTTCTTAGCGTTGGTCAACCTATTGTGAAATCCGCATAACACGAAATTCCAGATAAAATATTAGATATGTGCTGATAAACTGTATTTGAGTATTTCAGTTTCAGTGAGGACAGACAAATTACTTGACACTTAAAACTTGTCATGTTTGACTAACATGCCACTGTTTTTTATTGTACTGGAAAAAAACAAAAACAAAAAAAACCCACTTTCAATCAAAATGCTATCTCGTTTTCCAGTGAAATGCAATTATCCCTAATACAAGATACATTTTTATCAGGCATAACCCCACTGAACATATTTAGGATGACAGATTTGAACCAAAAATCTTTTAAAGCAGATCTGAACCAGCCAAACAAACAAACAAACAAACAAAAAGTAATTTACACTATATTATAATATAGTTAAATCACATTTGCAATTATATTATAATAGAGCAGTTGTTTTAAAGTGCAATAATATTTCACAGTATTACTGTTTTTACTATATTTTTGATCAAACAAATGCTGCCTTGGTGAGCAGAAGATACTTTTTTTTTTTTAAAAACATTAAAACGTTTTAACAGTCGTGTATGTTTTTTTTTTTTTTTTTTTTTCCCTTAATCCACAGACTATGAGTATCCTTTTTTAAGTCTTTTATTATTGGATATAGTGGATAAAGGCTTTGCAATGATCAAAAAGCATTCAAATAATTTATTATGTGTTCATTTCTGACAAACTAGAGAACCCAGCTAAGATATTTTATATGAAAAACAGGCGTATTATCTTACACAGCTGTGCTTCTTGAGTACATTTATCTCATTTTTAATAGCGTTTAGACACATTTACTGGAAATTGAGACAAAAATACTGATGAAAAACATGATTGTTTTGCAGGGCAGAATCCTTGAACTGCTTCTGAATTGGTTGAGTTCTTGCTGTTAGGAGGTCTGATAAAGAGATGCATCTGGAGGAGTATATTACATTGTAGTCCTTCTCTCTCACCCAGTGTCTCTCCCAGCTCTCCTGGGAAGAAGAAAGGGAAGGAATAGACTCAAGAAAAAGTGTGTCTGCCAGAGGCCAGCAGAGCTCTAATCAAACAGCACAGGGTTAGCGCAAAAATCGTGGGGTAAAAATATCCACCTATTTATACGCAGTCAGGAAGGGCTCCCCTCACAGAGTTTGCAGAGAACAACACAACTACACTGTGAGCCCCGATCTGCCGAGTCCTGGAGGATGGTCGTGTTCAAGTGAACGTTTCAGTTACGCCACAAAGAGCTGGAGCGTGTCAGAATCCTTAATAACAGGACGTCATGCTCTCCTCTGTTCTTCTGTCAAACCTCATGCTCTGCTGGGACGGACTTCCTCATTCTTTGTGGGCCTGGAAACTTTTATGTCTTACATGTGAAAACGATTGTAATCATAAAATTAACTCTTACGAACTCAGTGAACTCAGATTATTTGAGCATGTTTCTCTAGGCTAATCAAAAGCTAGTTTACAGACATAATTTAAGCTTTACACTTCTATTGTATAATAAAGAAGTTATGGACTTTACAGTAAGGTGTGGGGAAGGATAATATCATTGTTTCCGTTTGGGGTGAATTTGACCACTGTTGAAAAGTGCAGTAAAATAAATTCCAGTGTATTTCTACAATATGTACATCAATCGGAAAACCTCAGCTTGTAGAAAGTCATAGCAAATACTTATGTTACAGTATATACCTGAGGTTCTGTGAGCTCAGATTTCATCACTTGCCTTCAACTTGAGTAAAACATGTTCAATTTATAGAGATGAAATCATGTGTTAGTTTACTCATTTACTCAGTTGCTGATCCCAATTGACTTCCATAGTATGAAAAAATAAAAAATAAAATAATCATTCATATATATATATATATATTATATATATATTAGTGCTGTCAATCGATTAAAAATTAAAATAATTAATCACACATTTTCCTGAAATTAATCGCAATTAATCATGATTAATCCCACCTAACATTAAAGTTTTTAAATATACTTTTATATTGCAATAATTTCACATTCAATCTTCAAATTAATGTACAAACAACATAAAGACATTATATTTTTTTATATTTTATATATTTGTTAAATGGCATCTTTTTTTTATGACTGAAGTCCAGTATCTATGATACCAATACTGATTTATCTATAAAGTTACCCCCCCCCAACATTTACCCATTTGACTATAGCCATTCAACATTGCAGTATAATTGAGAGCTATCAATTTAAAATTTATTAGACTTTGAAAAATAACTTATAATTTAAGTGAAATTAAAACAATCTTCACATAAACCCATTATAATAAATGTTATATTTACCTGTGCCCTTCAGCAAGTAGTAACTATACAGTAATTTGGCTGCTCTTAAAGCCGCTGCTGAACGTGACACGAATCTTTAAATATAGATGAATCCTTAAAGCTATAAAAGTTATTTTTCCTATTTTTTTCTTTGTCTTTTGATTAATAGACATCCCAGCAGCTGGTAATTAGGTTGTTTTGGCTGCTATTTCTTTAAGAGCTGCCCTGCTGAACGTGATGCGCATCATATTTTCTCATATACAATATTATCATATTCATATTTTCTCATATACAGCATATACATATTTTACCTTTTCTGACCCAGCCGCTTTCAGGTCTTAAAGTCTCTATTAATGAGCTGACGAGTTAAATCGGGTGTGTTAGATGAGGGAGACAGTGCTGGTC
>NW_015547693.1:203796-215203 GCF_001515605.1 Sinocyclocheilus anshuiensis
TATATATATATATATATATATACATACTGTGTACTATCCCTTTAAAGTCTTAGTCTTAAGGTTAAGTCTTAAATGTTTAGTTAGTTTTGATGTACAGTAGTACATAAGACTTTTAGAAGTGCCTTTATTTGTATTTGCTCAATTGGTGTCACAAATGTGTTCATAAATTGTGTTAAATGTGTCATTTTAGTTGGTCTTCAGGGTCCAAGATGAACTCAAACAGCATTCTCTGAGCAAGCAATGAGGGTCATGAACATGTTTATTAGATAAACATATACTGTATCTTTACACATGCACATGCACAGAGCTTTGAGTGTGTGTCCGTGCTGATTTTTCCTGTTCTGGGCAAAAGTGTGTTCCATCCCCAGTCACAGAGGACGAGCAAGGGAAATATTTGTGGCAGAACTGTGGTCAGAGAGAAAGAGTGGCAAAGAAAAGAGTAAAAAGAGGGAGTGAAACGGAAAGGAGTTTTCAGGGAGGAGTGAGAGAGTGTCCTTGTTTTATAATGAAGGTATGTTTGAATACTTATCCATTTCCTTTTTCAAACTGCAGTCTCTAGAGTTTAGAGTTACAGCATGTTACTAGGATTCAGCATTCAGCAGTCTAACACTTTTAAGTTTTTTTTTTTTTTTTCATATAAGATCACAGTTTTTAAAGGGGTCATATGATGCGATTTCAATTTTTCCTTTCTCTTTGGAGTGTTACAAGCTCTTGGTGCATAAAGAAGATCTGTAAAGTTGCAAAGACTAAAGTCTCAAATCCAAAGAGATATTCTTTATAAAAGTTAAGAGTCAGCCACACCTACCTAAAATGGCTCGTTCTAACACGCCCCCACATGTCTACGTCACTATGTGGGAAGATTTGCATAACACCGCCCAAATGTTCACGCAAAGAAAGAAGGCGTAACTTTTATTCTCACTGTAGTAGTATTGTTGTTGCTGCTGCCATGTCGTGAAGGCACTGTGTGCTTCGTAGTGAAAGCGAAACTACTTTGTTTGGCCTTCCAAAAGAGGACGATATCTGCTTCGTCATGCCTAGAGCTGATCCGTGCTGGTCGCTGAGGAAATACTACAACTTTGCGCTGTCGATCGCCGGATCGGCTTTCACCGTGGACGAAGCAGAGTCCAGCCCGGAGTCGTCACATGTCCTTCCGGATGGTCCTTCGTCAAAATCGCCGGCCGCGCCGTTCTCAAGCCCACTCGCCTCTGTTCACTCTAACCCTCCCGCTGTTCCTCACGCTAGCCCCCGACCTCTGCTCATTGTAGGCCGCCGCCGCTCACTCTAACCCTCCGGCCGTTCCTCACGCTAGCCCCTGGCCTCTGTTCACTGTAGGCCGCCGCCGCTCACTCTAGGCCACCGTGTATGACGCTGTATTTTGTTGTGAATGCGAAACTACTTTGTTTGGTCTTCCAAAAATGGACAACTACAAATCAGTGGTATTTACAAACCCCTTTAAACTAAGCATGAATGACAGCACAGAATGTCATTAGTGTCTGACTGTCATCTTTTGGAGCAATGACAGACTATTAGTTGTCTCTTTATATTAAGAAGACTATTAACATAAAAATAGAATATTAACAAAAGCATTTAAAAATGAATGAATAAATAAATGATAATAATAATAATAATAATAATGCATATAAATATAAATATAAAAAAAAATATATATATATATTCAAACACAGATGGAAAAAACAATGGACGTGCACCCAAACACAAACATATATCGTCGCCACTCACAGCAGAGCAGTTGCAGATGAGATGGCGTGTGTAATGACACACTGGTGGGAATCTGCCGTTGCATGTTAATTCTTCCTTCACGCTTGCCTTGACGAAGACAGAGCCTCTAATTGAAGCTAAACAAACTGCTGACCCAGAGCACAGCTCAAGGTCCTATCCATACACACATACACACCAACACCCACGAGCACACGCATATACGCACATGCACCATCATGCATATGGATTCCTGTACATTCCTCTGTACATTGTCATTATTCAAACAAAGCAACATATACTGCAGATGTGCATGCACATACGCAGATGCAGGACCGCTGACTGGGTGACACAGTTTTAAAGGGAGTGTCCTATGTTCTTCTCTATGATTTCATTACGAACATATGCACATGTGCATACAACGCATGTACACACATCATGCTTTAGCATGTACACACATATTCTGTTATATGCATGCCAGCATGTCACCATGCAGACAGTTGTTGTTGCATAGAGAGTCATAGTTTTTATCTGTTTGTAATGCATGCACACACACTCATGCATGCAACATACATGCACCAGCATGAACTAGCATATTCTTGCATATGCATGTTCCTTTGTAAGCATTTTACCATACAAACGCACTGGCACATAAATGTGCATCAACAAATGCAAATGCTGACATGCTGAACTGCTGACTAGAGAGACTGTAGAGAAAGTTCACGAGAGTGTACAAGCGCATGCGCATGCATACACACACTTCAACACACAGGCTGTACATGCATTTTCTAGTATAAGCATGCTCATCTGTAAGCATGTCACCATGCAAATACAGTGACTCAAAAGTGTACATGCACAAAAACATAATGTGTTGATTTTACCATGAAAAAATGCACAGCATGCAATGCATGCACATGCAGTACACACATACATGCACCCGCCGTACACACAAATTATGGCATATGCATGCTTCAAAATTAGCATGTCACCATTCAAATGCAAGTATACATACATATACATGCAACAAATACAAATGCAGGCCTGTGTGACCTCTGCATAGTTGGTATATTTGATTTTTAAAACTAATGCATCCACACACATGCATGCAGTTGCTTGCACATACACACATGCAGCAGCCTGTAGACACATAATATGGCATATACATGCTTTTACATTATCCATTCAAAAGCAATGTTACAAAATGTGCATGCAGAAATGGAAATGAAGGCCTGCAGGACCTCTTCATAGTTGGTATATCTGATTTGACCACTAATGCATGCACACACATGCATGCGGTCACTTGCACATACACATATGCACTAGCCTGCACATGCATATTTTAACAAATGCACACTTCTCTGTCATTATGTCAAGTAATACAGTAACACATGCATGCATTTACAAATGCAGATGCAGGCCTATAAGATGCCTGTATGGGTGAGATGTAGACATTTGTAGAGAGAGTCTCATAATTGATATCTGTAATGCCATCACTAATCCATGCACACACATGGATATACATGCACAAGCCGTATGTTAACATATGCATGCTTCTCCATTAGTATGCCATTTTAAGCAGTAATGCATGCATGCACAAATGCAGGTACAGAACTACAAGACATCTGCATGGGTGACACCAGTGGTGCCTGGAGAAGTGGGTATAGCCTAATCTTATTTTTATTATTATCATTTTTTTAAAGCGGCCCAGCAAAGGATGAACACCCTGTGTTGTAAACTGTGACATGTAAAACTAGTCTTGCATATTTAGTTCACCCTAAAATGGGCCAGTAGTATTTGCACTGCCACTTAACTTCTGCTGCTTGACTTCACATAGTAAGGAACATTATGAAATTAATATTAACCACTGAAGAGGTGCAGATTTTGCAATAAAAAAAATAAAAAAATAAATAAAAACCTTAAATAGACTGCAGCAATTAGCATCATTTTGGAAGTGAGGGGGACAGAAATGTCAAATATAATAATACTTTTTTTTTTTTGTCTAATTGACAGGTTTTATTATTATTATTCAAATAAAATACAAATACAAATCAAATACACTATAGGACAATAACCAATCATTTGTATTCTATAACATTTTTCCTATATATTCCTAACAACAATTTAATGATTTTTTTTTTAATATACAACAACACTTTTTTGGCTGCAGCGATTTCCTGCACGTCATAAATTATTACTTCTACAAAAAAAAAAAAACTTCTGTGAGTACCTTTTGGACTTTCTGCTGTCTGCTTCTGCTATACCTGCATATACCCTGCACTACACCACTGGGTGACACAGTTTTAGAGAAAGATAGATGTCATAGATGATGTTGTTAATGTCACCACTAATGCATGCACACACATGCATGTAGCCAAGCTTATTCCTGCATATGCATGTTCTTTTATAAGCATTTTACTACACAAATGCAGTGACACACAAATGTGCATGCACAAATGCAAATGCAGGCCTGCAGAACCACTGACACAATTGCAGAGGGAGTGTAGTTGGTATCTTTGATTTCACCACAAACAAATGCATATGCATACAAATACTTGCATTTTCCAACATATGCATGCACCTCTGGAAGCATGTCACCATGCAAATACATTGACTTAAAAGTGAGAATGCACAAACGGAGATGTAAGCCTTCAAGACCTCTGCATGGGTGATACAGTTGTAGAGAGGGTGTCACAAGTATCACATATCACATGTACATGCATGCAGTTTCTTTCACATACAAATATGCACCAGTCATATGTTAACATATGAATGGCTCTCTGTTAGCACGAAACATTAAACAGTGACATATGTATACGTGCACAAATGCCTAACCAGACCTCTGCATGGGTGACACATTTGTAGAGAGAGTGTCATAGATGATGTCTTTCATTTCACCTCTAATGCATGCACACACATTCATGCAACCACTTCAGCATACATGGTCCAGCCAGAACAAGCATATGGCTGCATATGCATGCTCCTTTATACGCATTTTACTACACAAAAACACTGATGCAGTGAAATGTGCATGCTTATAAATACTCGCATTTTCTGACAAATGCTTGCCACCTTGCAAATACATTGACTCAAAAGTGAGCATGCACAAATGCAGATGTAAGCATATAAGACCTCTGCATGGGTGATACAGTAGTAGAGAGAGTGTCATAAATGCTCATTTTAATTTCACCAATAATGCATGCACACACATGCATGCAGCCGCTTTAACATAAATGCAACAGCCTAAACAAGCATATTCCTGCATATGCATGCTCCTTTTATAAGCATTTTACTACACAAATGCAGTGATGCATTGAAAAGTGCATGCATATAAATACTTGCATTTTCTGACACATGCATGTTACCATGAAATTACATTGATTCAAAAGTGAGCATGCATAAATGCAGTTGTAAGCATATAAGACCTCTGCATGGGTGATACAGTAATAGCGAGAGTGTCATAAATGCTCATTTTAATTTCACCACTAATGCATGCACACACATGCATGCTGCCGCTTTAACATAAATGCACCAGCCTAAACAAGCATATTCCTGCATATGCATGCTCATTTATAAGCATTTTACTACACAAATGCAGTGATGCATTGAAAAGTGCATGCATATAAATACTTACCATACCATGCAAATATATTGACTCAAAAGTGTGCATGCACAAACGCAGATGCAGGCCTGCAGAACCACTGACTGGGTGACACAGTTGCATAGATAATGTAGTATTTTTGATGTCATCACAAATGTATGTGCACATATGCAAACGCCTGCTCATACATGCATGCACCAGGCTGCACATGCATATTACATTGCAGCCACAATGTTTACATGTACAAATGCAGATCCAGACATCAAGAACTTCTTGAGAGAGTGTCGTAGTTGGTCCTTTGATATCCAAGAGAATTTTCCGTGCTTGAATTGTCCCGTTCCAGAGCATCTACAGGAAACACAAGGACGCCTTTGTGTCATCTGCACTGTGAATCCTTGCTGCGGCCCACAGATTATTTCACCGTGCTACACTTTAGGAAGGGCAAGTGCATGCACGCTTGTGCTGATCGCATGCCAGAGGCAGGAGGGAGGGAGTGCACACACGTTTAGCCCTCCTTCTCTCTTTCTCTCTCTCTCCTTAGAGACTTGAAGCTCTTTGAAGGTGATTTGAGGTATCGTCGTCTTTGTGGCTTACTGCTCCCTTACCCTCTCCACCTGGGCCTCCAGGGGTCTGAACCCAACGCAGTGCCGGCTCCAAATCCAGGCCCAGGCCTCTCCCAGAAGCCCCAGGCCTCAGAAGGCAGAGAGAGAGATGTTTTTGCTGTAATTGAAGATACCGATGCAGGAAGAACAAGACGCTATTACAGTGAATGTGTCTGGGAAATTAAAAGATCTGATTTTAATAGCATGTCAAAAGCTTGTGCATGTGTGCGGGACACTTTGCATGAATGTAGAAGAGTTCTATAAGTTTGTATGGGTTAAGTGAACAAGATAGAACATGACAAAGTAGTCAGAGAGAGAGAGAGAGGGAATTATTTAGTGTGACTCATATTCTTACACTAGCCATTGTGTCTCCAACTTTCAAAAATACTTTATTTAAAGGAATAGTTCACCCTGAAATGAAACTTCGGTCTACGTTTACTCACTTTTAGGCTATCCCAAACCCGCATTACTTTCTTGCTTGCTTGCTGATGATTTGGAATGAGATTGAGAGTTTCAGTGATGTGGAGGGTTTTCAAAAGACTTGTGCTATTTTTTAAATTATTTAGTTGTTTTTTTTAGCTCAACAGCACCATCATGAAACAAAACACCCTTTCTGTTTTTGTGCACTGTGGATGAAGGAAAGTCATATGGGTGTGGAACAACATAAGGTTGAGTGAATGATGACAGAATTTTTTTTTTTTCAACTATCCCTTTAAAGAAATTTGGGTTGAACTTCAGACTCCCACATGTCTGTTTCAGATACACAGATATACACATCTGTCTGCAACATCTGTCAGTGTTAAATAGCACTCATTATTTCGCTATTAAGACAGTAAAAGCCTGATCTTAATGGCCTGGTAATGACAACATGTTCATTGCAGTATAAGCGAGATCAGACTGCGGGGTGTTAGCAAACTTTTGGTCCGTGATTATGAGCAAAAATCTTTACTCTCTTCAACACCTGCATCCCATTCCATCTTTTCCTCTCTCTGATGTTTATTCTTCTCCCATCCTTTCCATTTCTCATTCTGTTTTTCCTTTCCATTACCCCCATATCTCTCTGTACTTCCCCTCCGGGTGCATCTCTCCTCAATAACCCGTCTGGCCTGTTCGCAGTCTGACGCATGCACATGCTGCACACACAATCACACAAATCATGCACACGGCTGCCTATAGGATCCAGAATAAATGGACAATACATAAATAAAGGGCGATAAAGAGAATATGCATTGCTGTGACTCAGAAGCCAAAGAAACTTGAAACAGGATTTCTCAATAGAAGATTTTTACTAATTACAGACAGGAAGAGGAAACCCAGAAACTTTGAAAATTCCATTCTTAAATGAGCAAGCTCACTCTGAAGGCTGCATGGCGTTATCATCTCATAAATGCACATTTCTTGAATTTTTGACTTCTTCTGTTCATTTTTCTTTTTTTTTTTTCATTTATTTGTTATGTAAAAAATGTAAATGTATTTATTAAAGTGTAACCATTTAGATTCCATTTACACAAAGAGTAAATAGTGTTCAATACATACTGTTTGCACCAAATCAAATAGCAATAAACAGCATGTTTTAATACTAATAGAGCACCTAATTAATGATAGACACTGTTCAAATGTTATCCTATTTTTACTATAGATATATGTGAGCAAAAACCCAGAGTTTGTGCAAAGATGGCTATTTGCACAGCTGAAATCATAATAATATGCTGATTTGCTGCTCAAGAAACATTTCTTATTATTATCAATGTTGAAAATAGTTGTGTTGCTTAATACTTGTGTGAGAATGTGCTATATTTAGTTTCAGAACTTTTTGTTAAAAACAAAAACAAACAAACTGTGAAGTTATTTGAGAGAATGAACACATGAACAGAGTGTGTTTTGAAAAGAGATTTATTTTGGTCGTTACATAATTCCTGTAGATCTTATGTAGCTCCGCAGCATTTCAACACTGTCTTCCGTTTGTTTTTCCACAGCGCAAGGTTGTACGGATTCATGAATGAACCACACATTTTCAAATCATCCCGGTCTACTGACATTTGTTATGACATCCACTTTGAAAATTACAATGCTCATGATAACTTTTGTTAACTTTGCAATAAATAAATCTTCTTCACCAGCTATACTCTTCAACAGTGATGTTATAGAGCAGGGGTGTCAAACTCAATTCCTGCAGAGTTTAGATTCAACCCTAATTAAACACACCTGATCCAACTAATCAAGTACTTCAGGCTTATTTGAAAGCTACATGGTGTGTGTGTGTGTGTGTGTGTGTGTGTGTGTGTGTGTGTTTATTGTCACTTCTCCCATGACTCTTTATTACTCTAGTTATGTATCAGAATCACTTCTTGTTGATATGTTTTTTTATTTGGTTGTTTCTTTGTCTCATTACTTGAATCTCTCTCGTCTGTATATGTATCTATTATTAGCTGACGTCTTCCCTGGGGATTTCAGCTGCTAAACTCCATAATCATGACCCATCACTTGTGGGATTAGTATAGAATGATCCGCTTTGGATGCAGATGGAAACCTGCCACAGACACACATCATCATCGACACATGCGCTCCTTCACCTACACGTGATCATCTTTACAGGCAAACTAATGCTGCTAGTTAACTAATTAACCAGCAAATTTATTTAGTATTTATTTGGTTGTTAGTAGACTTGTTTTGCCTTTAGAGGGTGAAAGTTGTTTTGAAGGACAGTTATCCAAACCTCCTTTGAAAAAAAAAAAAAACTGAAATTGAAAGCATGAAAAATGTGTTAACTGAAAGCATAAAATTAAATAAAATTAAATTCAAAAGTTAAATTAAATTAGATGAAATTTTTTTTATAACAAATAACTGAAATAAGTTTAAGTGCTAAACTTAAATTGAAATAAAACTACACTCTAAGAAAATAATAATAAAATAAATAAATCAACAATTTACAGTTACAGTAACATTTTTATTTTCATTAAATTAATTTTTGTTGGATAATGTCCTGGCAGAAAATTACAAGTACATTTTCCTTTTTTTTTTTTAATTAAATAAACAAACTTGTATTAAACATTTTACTTAAAAGGACAAAAGCAAATACAAATACTAAAACATAAACTAAAATAAAAATGAAAACTGAAAATATAAAAAAGCTAATTCAGAATGTTAAAATATATATCACTACTAAAATAACTGCTGCATAGACAGTCAAAATATTATAATTACATAAAATTCTATAGATTTTTATTATTATTATTAATAATGTAACATGCAAATTTGGCTGACATTTAGAGAGAAAAATAAATCAATTCTGTGGTTTTACACATTCAGCAGAGTTGAATCTATATTTGTGAGTAAGTTCAGTATCCTGGCAATGATATGAGTAGTAAATCATGAAGACGCTCCTAACACAAATGACACTGTTTCCTGAAAATGCAGGTCAGTTGTGGTGTTTGTGTTTTACAGTAGTTGATTCTGAGTCTTGAGGCTTCATGGTATGCGCTCTATAACTTACTTATAGTTAGTAGACTGTCTAAAGTGGACTATCGAAATAAAGTGTAACCAGATTTCTGACTGTTGATGCTCATTCCTCGAGTTCCCATTCCTCTTTTGTTCTTCATACATTCCAGTGTTCCACCGATTTTCCACAAATGTGTTATTTCTGGGAAGGGTTCCCACCAATTTCTCCAACCTCACGTAACTCCCACTCTTGGAGCATGTTGAATTCCTTCAGAGCAATGTAGTGTGTCAAACAAGATGAGAAGCCCTGTGAAGATGACAAGGATAAGCCTCGTCCTTGAAGCCTCGTTCCACCCCCAACTCACCTTGGGTCATCAGCCCCCTCCACAATATCTTTTCTGATTAAAGTCCTCTTTGCCTGCGAATCTTAGATCAGTTTCTCCCATGGTAAGTAGCCTGCTAAACAGACCAGCATAAATTTCCATGCTGGTTTGCACTGGTTTGGTGCTGGTCTACCAATATAGTTATGCTGTACATCAACTATATATAGTTTTTTTTTCTTTCCAAATTGATGTTTACCAAGTAGACTTCATGAAGTATGAAACGTGATGTGCAAAGAAAAAATAATCAAAATATTTAAAATGTTGTTGCCATCCCAGAATGACATTAAACAATAATTTGACGTGCAGTGAAAATGTTCTGAGAAACAAATAAATAAATAATAGAAAAGATGAGAATTTGTGTTATGTATGTTTCTGCACTGTGGGACATTATTGATGGACAAATTCAACCAGTGTGAAAGGTGTGTTTAAGAAAGTTTATTTTCTAAATGTGCCCATAGTTGAAGGAACTTTTTATTTTTTGAACATTCTCATTTTCTCTCGTGCTTTTCAGACCTGATCTGGAAGTGTAGTGATCTGGTTGTTTTTTCAGGTTTGTTGTGGTGATGGGACAGACACGCACTAAATGAACAACGAGAGAAAGAGAGCGCAGGAGAATAAAATGGAAAGAGAGAATGCACATCCTCACAGCATCCTGTTTCCTGTTCGGCCTTTATGGGACTTCCTGCTTCATTGTCAACAGAAAATCTCACCTGTTTTTATAGCCAGAGAGACAGAAAGAGAGAGAGGGGAAGAGTGGAAAAGATAAAAGAGAGAGGGAGTAGAAAAAAGGTTCAATCTCATGCACTACATCAATTGAAAATTCACTTAAAATATAAATGTTTCAATCTGTCCGGATTTAATTCATCAAAGCAAGAGATAAAAATATATTTGACATTTCTTTTGAAAATGATTCATTGTTACATCACACTGAATTAACAAATAGTTTTAAAAACAGACCCCTCTATCTGAAATACTAACTTTAACTTAATAATGTGATTTTTTTCTATTAATTTCATAGGAGTCTAAATTAAGAGTATGCCTATGTAGCACATTAACTTAAAATTAATTATTGAATTCAAATGTAATATGTTTTATAAAATGCACATACCACAAACATCTGACATCTGCAAACGCGTAACATGTTGAGACTGTAGAGTTTTGGGAATATAGTGTAGTATGAATGACTTGTCATACAGCTCTGAAAGGACAAAGGAGGGTGCACAAAACATGAGAGTTTTCTTTTTTGGGTGACAAAAGTTTTGTTAATTGCCCTTTAAAGCATGCCTTTTAAATGTGACACATATATTACTGAAAATATGTAGGTCTACTACAATGTTTTGCAGGCAAGAGAGAAATGGAAAGTTAGAGGAGTGAAATGAGGAGCACTAGCAGGAGAGAGCTGGTCTCTGAGGATCCCTGGCCAGATGTTTCCACACTCAGCTCTTCCGCTTGATCATTCCCAGCACTTCCTTTTCAAAAGAGAAGGAAAAATGAAAGGAAAAGCGAGAGAGAGAGAGAGAGAGGAAGAGAGTGCGCAACTTTACCCCTCCTTACAAAAACTCTCGCTCTGGTTCAATGGGCAATGAAAACACGCCGGACTGGCTGGCCCCTCCTCCCTCTCTCTCTCTCACACACACACACACACACACACACACACACGCTCACACACA
>NW_015547693.1:215585-259575 GCF_001515605.1 Sinocyclocheilus anshuiensis
CGCGCGCTCTCACGCGCACACGCACACGCACACGCACACACACACACACACACACACACATTTTTCAGAGATCTGTGTTGGCTGATTGACTCTGTCAGATAAATCACTGTGATAGACTCAACAGGTCTATAAGTCAGATCATATATTTTTTTCATTTAATTGAGAGCTGAAACGGGTGTTATATGATTAAAAAAAGATACAACAATAAACACCTTTCAAATGCAGATCAAATCAGTCACAACCTATAAGACTTATGCAAAATAATCACAACGAGTGTGAATGAATTCAACAAATTATTTCTCTTTCTTTTTCTCTCTCATCAGTGGGGATACAGGCAACAGATTCAAATATGAGTGCAAATAAATGCTTGTCAGCAGCCCAAAGTTTGTGCATTTCAGAGAGAGAGAGAGAGAGAGAGAGAGAGAGAAAGAAAGAGTGATCCATCTTAACACTCAGTAGTGGGCAGAAATTAAAATTGACCATTTGGCTTCCCATGAGTTCCTGAGGGGCGGTTGAACTGAATTGGCCACGCCCCCACAGGATGATGAACTGGAATGACAGGAAGAGGAATTTACTGAATTTCAGGTCAAAGAAATTGAACACAGTCCTACACTTTCATCATAAATAATTATGCCTAATTATTCCGATATGTTTAATTCTTGGACTGATTGCATATGTCTCTAAAGTAAGTTAAAAGCCATAAAAACTGATTTTTTTTTTTCATGTCACTACAAAATGTCCAACATAATGTTACAATGTTGACAAGCTTAAAAAAAATTGTGAAAACCAAATTTGAATCTAATTTATCTATTATATGTTGCTATTTGGCACAATTTGAAAACTTAAATTAGACTAATCTGAAATTAAACGATTTCAAAGCGCAGCCATGTTTGCTACTTCAATTCACGTTCAGGAACTGAATCAGATTTTTCGTATTTATTTTTTATTTAATTGTTATGTGAAATTTTAAAGCAACACAAATAAACAATAGGCCAAATATGTATATTCACTGATCTGTGACTGTGTGCTTAATGCCATGAGTGTAAATATAGTGTTATATAATGTAAAATAAAATAATAAAACGACTTGAATATTCTCAGTCCTTCCCTATGGCCCATACCGCCATCACGTGCTGAAGAAATGCTAACAAATTACACAAAGCATATCAACTACTGTATGCTTTGTTTCCTGTGTTTCCTGTGGATCTTTACAATACACTCATAATACCATGAGATACTAACTGTCTTTCACACACACACACACACACACACACACACACAGGTTTGTTTTTTCTGGGTTGCTGTAATTTCTACAATCTCCTCCAACATTAAAATTACCCTGTCTGTTCAGTAATGACACACTCCACCTTGTCCATCTGTCTCCACAATGACGCGTCAGCATTATGGTGTCATAATACCAGTAAGACCACATTATCCCTCAAATACTTAATGTACGTAATTAATTATATTTGTAATACATTGCAAATATTGGGTGTGAATTGTAAACTAACATTAAAAAAAAAAAAAATAATAATAATAAAGTTATATCTTTCTTCACACCACACCACTACTTCAATCAATCAATCAATCAATAAATAAATAAATCTAACTGCTGTACAAACCAAACCCTAGCCATAAAGAAATATTTCCTGTTTTAAAATGATTATATATGCAGTTAATGCATTCAGTCCAAATACACAAAAACTATGAGGACTAAGAGGTGAGGCCCTTATGGTTTTTCTGTGTAGTCTCTGTGTTGATAACGCCACACTGTCTGTAAAGTGTCCTGTCCATCATGTTTCCTGTCTTCTCTTGACATCTGTGCGGTCACTCCCACATCACAGTCTCTCTCTCTCTCTCTCTCTCTCTCTCACACACACACACACACACACACACACACACACACACTGAATGCTGCACACATGCACAGGCATCTCTCACACACACCACTGAGCTCAGAGCTTACTGGATGTCAGTGTCTTGCCTCTCTCATGGACTGCTTTTCTGACCCACTCATACACAAACACACAGGCTGATATGTGTGACTGAGATCAGATACTAAATGTATATATCAATATGTCTAGATAGACAGATCAAAGTATCAAAGTAAGTTGCTTTTATTAAATAGAACGGCCTGTTTCATATTATGTATTAAGTGTTAGAGAAAAAGATGTTTAAATATAGCAGAAGCTATGTGTCTTTATGATCGAGCCCAGTGTGGCTGTGTATATTGAGATCAGGAGGGGGCTAAGCACTGAACCCTGAGGCACCCCAGTGGTTATTTGATGTGTTTTAGACCCCCTTTGCCTCCAGAAAACATTGAAAGATCTACCCTTGAGGTAGAATTCACTCTAGTAAAGTGCAGTTTATGTGTTGAGAAATTCAGAGAGTTTACTGTTTCACTCTTAAATTACAGGGTCAAACCCACTTTGGTAACATTGGGATAAGAGTCACGCTCAAGAGCATAATGGTGGTAGCTCCTGAATCAGTTTTTACAGTGTTCAAAACTTCAACCTTTAAATTGCCACCCAGATTATTATCCAATGACTTCACCACTATCATGTCATCATTTTTTTAAATTAGTTTATCTCCCTGAGGTCCACTTACAATTTTAGTACAGTGTTTGTGCCAAACTATTATAATTTAGTTTTGTATGCCATTTTCCACTCAATAGGCCATGTGCATGTATGTATGTATGAATTTATTTATTTATTTATTTCTGCTGCTGCTGTGTCTTTAAAGTCCACATGAAATCAAAATTGACATTATTTACTTTGCTTGACCCAATAAAATTTGTTTGATGGCTTGGACGGAACATCCTTAACCACTCCCCTCCAACCGTTAGTCTGCAGCAAGCTAGAGATGTCAAGGAGGTGCACTAAAATCAAAGCCTGCTTTCTATTTCATCTTCTTTAATATTCTGTAATTGTGACTCAGAAATATGTCACAATACTGAAATAAAGTTGGTCGCAACTTCCAGTTCACACAGACTTTAGGAAATGAGAAATTGCATTTTACTGCACTTTGCACTTTCACCTGAAATTCTGTATTAAAGGGATAGTTCACCCAAAAATGAAAAAAATTGCTGTTAATTTACTCACCCTCAGGCCATCCAAGATGTAGGTGACGTTTTTTTCTTCAGTAGATCAACGAAGAAGCTTTTTAGCTGAAACTGTGGTCCTTGGTGATTTATAAAATGCAAGTCAGTGGCTGCACGTTTTTGAGAATAAAAAAAGAAAAAAATAATAGCCATGGCTCCTGACAATATATTGAGGTCTTATGAAGCAAAACAATCAGCCTGTGCAAGAAACTGAACATTATTTACAACATAATTACCTGTAATCCATACACTCTCAGAAATAAAGGTACAAAAGCTGTCACTGGTGAGGTACCTTTTCAAAAGGTATGAGTATGTACCATTTAGATACTAATATATACATTTATCTAATATGTAAATAATGTTGTAAATAATGTTCAGTTTCTTGCACAAACCGATCGTTTCACTTCATAAGACCTCAATATATTATCAGGAGCCACAGGTACTCATTTTAGGTTCCTTGATATGCTTTTTTTGAATTCTCAAAAACGTGTTTATTTATTTATTTTTTATTATTTTATGAATCACCGAGGGCCATGGTTTCAGCTAAAAATCTTCTTTACTGTTCTACTGAAGAAAAAAAAAAGTTGCCTACATCTTGGATGGCCTGAGGTTGAATACATTAACAGCAAATTTAAATTTTGGGGTGAATTATCCCTTTAAACGTTGTATGTGTGCAGATTTTTTAAGATATCATAGAAAAGGCATTTAAGCATTCTTTCATAATTCGTTCACTTGAAAGATTTGTTCTATACCACAGAAATATTCACAAACATAAAGACACAACTGATGCATGCAGCCTTTGTGTATGATATATGATATTATATGATATGATATTATATGATATGGATATAAGATGTAGCATTTTAGTTGAACGTAACTCTTGACTTTTTTGGTTTAGTGAGATGCGCCCAGTAAAAAACTGACAATGTGCATCTTGGTCATCGATTTGGACTTAAAAAAAGCACACCATGCAAATTTTCATTCATCATGTTCACACTTTAGCCAAATTAGCTTCACAGACTCACCATTGCACCGTAAATTTAAATAAGGTGATTCAAATATTGCATTACCTTTGTTCGTGTTCAATAATCAATTAATATTTGTTTCTATTATTCAGCAGAATTCATTTTGAATGAGGCATTCGACTTTAGGTGCATCTCTAATTGTCATGAGGTACCCCTAAAGCAGCACATCTGACCTCTGACATTTTGGGTAGTATTAAGCGGCTTTTGTCTGCCCCAGTAGACATGTTAGGGTAAATATCATTGGCATGTGCAAGCGGGCAGTCATGTGTTAAGGTTTCAGGATTCTGACATCAGACATCTATTTCAGAACAAGACATTTTTATCACTGATGTGATTGGCAGTGGATGGTTGAGGATGTTTGAAATGCTGTCATCAAAAGTGTCATCAAACTATTCAAGTGACATTTCACTATGTAAACAAACGTTAGTCCATTTATTCACAGTTTTTATTCCTTAATCTCTGTAAGTTCTTGCACATGAACAGACTGTATAGTAGTTGCTTATGTGCTATTCATCTTCTGAGAGCGTCTGTGTGTGAGAGACAGGCAGGGACCTCGGGGTTTACTTCTGCTGTCTCATCAATAGACATATGCAATTGTGAGATTGGAACACCAGGTAATCACATGAATACACACATTATGAGAGAGACAGACAGAGAGAAAGAGATTGCATGTAAGTGTTGGAGTGAAACGCAGTGATTATGGAGGTTTGAAGAGGTGTGTTAAGGGGTGTGTAATTAAAGGTAAACAGAGCAGTATGATGCAGAAAGACACAGATTACACTCTTTACCATTGCCAAGGCTATGTGAGTGTGTGTGTGTTTGTGTGGTTATATAAGGGCATCATTTAGAGAGCATTCCAGCAAAAGATTCAAACTTTGGAGATGTCTCTAAACGTGTGATTGTGTGTGCATGTCTGTACTCATACACAATGGTAGTGATGCCAGATATATTGTAATTATACCAATCAACATAATTTAAGCAACGAATGAACTGTACCACAAATAGACACAAAAACATCACAGACTGTGGAAGGTCACACGACTAGACCAAAGGAGGCTCAAGTGCTGTCTTGAGAGGCGGTCACGCTAGATTTTAAGAGTTAAGATTACTTGAATAGTGAATAGTGAATAGAACACAAAATCTAGCACGACCATCCCTTTAGTGTGCAAGGAGACTGATGTTGGGCCTCATTTATTAAAAAAAGTGTGGAATCATTCCAAATATAAATATAAGGTAATTCCCTGAGATCAAGGTTTTTTTTTTTCATGACAGCCTAATATCTTCTGTTAGCAGTGAATTACACCTCATTAGGGTAAACCTGGAGCCACACACACACTCCTTGTGGCTCACACACAAATGTGAAAAGTGTGAACGCTCTGCAGTATGGTGCAGGTAAGTATATGTGGTGGTAGGTATACCTGCAGACAGCTCACGCACACACACAGACTCCAGACAGCCTAATGATGTGCTGGAGGTTTGACTGCTGTCATTGAGAGTGTGTCTGTGTCAGCAGAAGTCAAGACGAGAGACTTTCAATTAACACGGCTAAAAATCATTATGATGTCATTCTACGATTACACACACAAACAAACACACTCCCAATGCATCTATACATGAGCATGTCTTATTTACATTTACACACACAGCAACACAAAAGTCATTATCCTGTCATTTTACTCCATCATTTACACAAAATTACATAGTTATACCTTGAGAAAGAGCACACTGCATCTGTCACCTGAAAGGGAACATTTCTCTCACAGATGAAAATATCAATCTAAATTAAGGGAGTGACTTTTGGTTTACCAAGTGGCAAAACTGTTTTGATATAAAGAGTGAGAAATTTTTTTTGAAAGTTTGTCAAATGAAACAAGATTTAGCTAGATTACAAATTAGCTTATAGATTATAGTGTAGTGTACCTTACTGTACACTACTGTAAATTTGACATCTCACATGAGATGAGTGGCATGAGTCCCCTTGTGAAAAAGTACATTGTAACATACTTAAAAAAATAAAAATAAAATAAATAACTTATTATGGAGATGATATACAATAATACAATATATTTAAGTGGAAACTGAAAGTAATGCTTTTGGACACTTAATTGCATGATATTTACAATTAAATTAAAATGTATTATAGTTTACATTTATATTAACTGCAGTTAGTCTAACTTTAGAGTGCTTTTCTGACCCACTAAAGAATGACTTAAAGGGGTCATATGATGCGATTTCAATTTTTCCTTTCTCTTTGGAGTGTTACAAGCTCTTGGTGCATAAAGAAGATCTGTAAAGTTGCAAAGACTAAAGTCTCAAATCCAAAGAGATATTCTTTATAAAAGTTAAGAGTCAGCCACACCTACCTAAAACGGCTCGTTCTAACATGCCCCCACATGTCTACGTCACGATGTGGAAAGATTTGCATAACGCCGCCCAAATGGTCACGCAAAGAAAGAAGGCGTAACTTTTATTCTCGCTGTAGTATTGTTGCTGCCGCCATGTCGTGAAGACGCGTGTGTGTTTGTGTTCTGTGTGTTTCGTTGTGAAAGCAAAACTACTTTGTTTGGCCTTCCAAAAGAGGACGATATCCGCTTCGTCATGCCTGGAACTGATCCGTGCTGGTCGCTGAGGAAATACATCAACTTTGCGCTGTGGATCGCCGGATCGGCTTTCACCGTGGACGAAGCAGAGTCCAGCCCGGGGTTGTCACATGTGGTTGCCGCAAGCCCTCCGGACGCTCCTCCGTCGAATCTGCCAGCCGCGCCGTTCTCAAGCCCGCCCGCCGCCGCTCACTCTGAACAGTTCAACCCAAATATTCAGTGCAGCACATTTTATGGAGGACTGTTTCCTGATCCTGGGAGAGTAGACTACAATGCCGGCTGTTCTGACTCACAAACTGTAAGTTCGTTTTTTATTTTTAAAGAATTTGCCACTGATGATTCAAACGCGAGTTTAAACCGCATAAACACATTTCATTACACCAAATTGAAAAATTGTTTAAAGATGTTTTATGAAACTAACTTTAAGTACACTTATGTGGCCTTTTATTTCATTAATAGTATATTATGTACAATTACTTTATTTTTTTGAAATATACTTTTAAGATTTTAAGTTCACTACAAGTGCACTTTCAGTACAATTAGGCACACATTTCTTTTTTACAAGCTGGTTTTCCATCCTGGACTGTGTTTCCCAAAAGCAAGCTACTATTGCCAGTAGATACTACATGGATACTACAATAATGCTTTTGGGAAATGCAGCTCAGTTCTTGAGGGGTTAGATAGTTTTTTTTTTTTTTTTGAGAAGTTGTGTAAGCTGGTCAGACTAGGAGACCTACTAACTAGATGTTGTTGTTTTTTTCTCTTCAACAAAGACTTCCAAACTAAGTTTGATTTTTGGCATCTGTTAATGGTCACTCACATGCTTACTTCTCACCAAGTGCATGACAGGCAACACTCAGTCGCAAATTAGCATGTTGCTAAGCTAGCAACCTAACAACTCAAATAAGCACAATAAAAACAGCACACACAAATATTGGGTAAAAGCTGTATTTTTGATTAAATGGTGCTACAGCCTACTTTTCATACTGCTTATGGTTTGAACCACCCATTGTGTCGAGAGGGTGGCTATGATGTCTAAAGGTGAATATAAAATGGGTTATATTGTTTTTTGACACATTACGTCATGTGCGGTTCATGTCCGGTTTCTTTTTCAGCTGTTCATGTTCACTTTAGAACCAACTACTTTACTGGGATACTCACCGAGGCGGGCATTTTTGACATAATTGTGTGTGAATTTGTAACGCGTGTCCTTTCGTGTGTTCTAGCTCTTGAATATTTACATTGCAAAGGCTTAAAAGTTTGTGATGAAGCAGCACTGACCTATCATCTGGTGACTGACAGTTTAATTTACTCGCCAAAATAAATTTTTACTCGCATTTGGCGTTTGGCGAGTGTTAATTTGAGGCCCTGATTGTAAGGATGGGAAGATCATTCCACCAGCATGGAACAGAGAACGTGAATGCTTGGGAAAGTGATTTCATGCTTTTCTGAGTGGTACCATGAACTGCAGGCTTCTGAAGGGGGTGTAAATTTGTAAAAGGGAGTGAAGTTGAGGTTGCGAAGCCTATGGCTTTTCTATATACAAGTATCAATGTCTTGGATTTGGAATAGAGCTTTTGAGTTACATTACAATCACTACCGACTTACCACTACCACTTCATTTATGCTAAAGAATGAGAATGATTGTTATGATGAAGATGATCATGATGATCTATGTGTTCCTGAGGGTTAAACTCTGAAAGAAAAACAAGTGGCTTGTGTCAAATGGTTGTTGGAAGTCTCTCTCTTTGATGACCTGCAATCATAAAGTGGCAGTTAGGTTTTTTTTTGTTTGTTTTTTGTTTTTTGTTCTGTTACTCTTTTGGCATGCTATTACACTCCTTTTCAAAATCTTTGAGAAACACAACAGAAAGAAGAGATACAATTTATCCAATGCACTTTTCAATGTTCTACAATATGTGGGAAAGCTAAAGCAATCTGTGCACTTATATAAAACTGTCAAAAAGCTAGGCATTTTAACTGTAACTGGCATCTGAATTGTAAACAATTAAAAAAAATACATAGTAGTTTAAAAAATTACAAATGTTTAATAATGACTTACCCCTATACATTTTTTTAAGAAGGATATTGAAGATGAACACTTTTGTGGAATAACACTGACTCATGGAGGACTGTATGAATCATGCACAATGAGACCAGAAAAATTGAGCTAATTTTAATTTAATAATGACGTTAAATAATAAAAAAAAAAAAAATATATATATATATATATATATATATATATAAAACTAAAGTAGGCATGCTCAACAAAGTAACATACAATTAAATCATTGTTTTTGATTATGTCTATTGTGACAGAGCAACAAAGTTATCTTTATTTCTGTCAGAGCATTTCACACTGCTGTCAGATGGTCCATTTCCTGTGCAATAGGTCTTTTTGTTCAGACATTTGCATGGGCACTTTGATAAACCAGCCTGCTGTAGTTGGATTTCACGTTCCATATCTCAACAATCGCAGGGCCAATTTGGACTCTCTTTTTCCCTGATTTACGAGCGCAGACATTAATTTAAGAGCTATTGTTCTCCGCTAACGAAGCCCTCCCTCACGTCTTCCCGCTGCTTCCATGCCATGTTCCCTCTCTTCCTGAGCGCCGCTACCCATCAATCAGTGAAGGAGCTGGAGAGATTGTTATCTCAGTCACAGTATTAACCTTCAGAACCTGACTGCTGTCTCTACAGCATAATTAAGATGAGAGAGAGCGAGGATTGAGGTAATTGATTAAACCTGTTTTGATTAAGTTAAAATGGTTTGGCAATTTTGAGACAAATGTGTTTTATGAGGGCGACCATTTTCAATAATAGGCAGAGTAGAAGCCAACCCCCACTAGACACACACAGACCACCTGCTGTCCAATTTAACCAGATTCAGTCTCTCGTTCC
This sequence comes from Sinocyclocheilus anshuiensis, assembly GCF_001515605.1. Classification (NCBI taxonomy): domain Eukaryota; kingdom Metazoa; phylum Chordata; class Actinopteri; order Cypriniformes; family Cyprinidae; genus Sinocyclocheilus; species Sinocyclocheilus anshuiensis. Next base: position 225,211 of record NW_015547693.1, read on the forward strand.
TTATTCTCACACTGTAGGGTTTAATCAGAACAGCAAACACCACTCATAATCAAACACATCTGACGCTTGTTCTCCCTGCCCAGATTCTCCACGTGGCAACCTGTATTTTAGGGGTGGTGTGGTAACTGGAAGGTTGCTGTCCCCACAATGAGTGAGTCATTCGCCATTGTGTGTGCTTCAAACCAACATCAATCAGCATGGGAAGTGGCTGCACCAGCAAGGACACTAAAGAAGGCAGCCTCTAGCATTAGTCGCTTGTGTTCCTAACAAGGCCAGAGGAGTGAGGTTTACCTGCATACCTTTCACTAGCTGGCCTCTGTTACACTCACTCCACTAAAACTCACTCCCATCTGGTTCATGTGACCAATGTAACTGGTGCTACTCGCACCACTCCAAATGGTATTCAAATCAGCGTCAACCCACATAGGAGGTGTGTGCACTTATAAGGCCACTAAAGACAGCAGCTTCCAGCATCCCGAGGACAGATAAGTGAGGTTTATCTGCACAGAGCTCACTAGCTGCCCACTAAGCCTCACTCCCATCTGGGTCACGGCACCAATGTAACTGCTTCCTACTCGCACCGCTCAAGATTCGAACCTGCATGGGAGGTGGGTGCGCTAAAAGGACGTTAAAGAACACAGCCTCTAGTGTCAGACACTAGAGTACCTCTCATTACACTATAACTATTATGTCATTGTACAAAGCACTGAACTCTAGGTTGCTCCAGAGGAAGTGTCCCTGTATAACTTCACGTCAACATCTTGTGGTTGTGTAAGGATAAATAGAGATCCTAATCTATACTTGCCTGCTAAATGCAATTTCAACAACATCACAGACACACACACACACACACACACACACACACACTCACACACACACAACTGTAGCTTGTGCACAGTGTGTTTACTAATAGCAGAAATAAACAATACACTTATAGGAATTTTTATAGGATTTTCTGGCTTTTGGCGGTAGAGGTTACATCTCTGGACTGTGCAACATAACAACAATGACACTGACACATACTCATTCACATTCCTCCAGACTATTGAAATGTTTGGAGGTATGATGTTGTGCCAAATACAGCCTACTGCTGATCTCCTGAGTAATACAATCCAAAGAACCACAATAGCATCATTTTCAATAAATATGCAGATAATGTGAATGACAGCATCATCTGTGAACACATGAGTGTAGAAGGTTCCCAACTGTGCTATTCATGCAAATGATGCCAATGTGATCTCAAACTGTACTGTCATCATAGGAAAACTTTGATGAGAAATTATTAATTTATTATAATGCCCAGTCATTTTAAGATTACAGATTTTATCTGAAACAGATTGGTATGAAATTATGCTACCAAAACCCACCTGACTCCTCAGACTCCTTAATGATTGCTTTTTAAGTTGAATGACTGTCGTGTTAAATATAAGTTTGTCCAAATCCACCAGAATCAGAAATTATAACTAATTGCCATGACATAGGCTTCCAGCTCGGCTGCCAGAGAAGGAAGTTATTGCCCAGTTTTCAAAGTTTGAAGACCTCCACAACTTTTCTCATTTGTGAAGTTATTCATCAGCATTCATAATATTACAATGCCAATGAATGAAACTGAACAGATAAGTACACATTCCTCTAACCTTAAGCACAAGAAAAGACAACCTTGATGTCATTCAGCAAAAACTAACAATCAAACCAGCTGTACATATGACTAACATGGTTTCTAGCTGGTCAAATCTGGTTATGGTGCTTGATCAGCTAGAGAACAAGAGAGTCAGGTTAATCTTGGTCAGTCTTGTTAGGGCTAGTAGATGAACTAAGCTAGTGGCAACATGACTGAGCTAGTTACCTAAAATACGTCCTGAATTGCTTGACCAATTTAAGATTTTACAGCAGCTCATAGAGGGTCTTTATCGCCAACTGAAGGGTTGGCATTCCTACAGCTAACAGTAGAGCATGGCGCTAGCAATACCAAGGTTAGCAGTTTAATTCCCAGGACATTCATGAGCTGATCACGTACTGTACATACCTTAAATGCAATTAAGGTCACTTTGGATAAAAGCATCTGATAAATGCATAAATGTGTAGGCCTCACTCTTAGAGTAACATCCTGCAGCATGTTCTCAACAAAACATCCATATACATCTCAACTCAAACCTATTCACATACTTTAGTGGATACTACTGCAGCCAAAGGGTGCAGTCAAAGGCCAAAGATATAATAATCATAGCAATGTAGTCTATAAAGTTCAAAGCAAAGATCATATGGGTTTATACATTGGGGATTTAGAAATAGCGAGTTTACAAGTGCTAGGACAAGTGTAGAACAGCTTCCTTGCCTCTGATGCTGAAAGATCAAGGTTGTGAAGGACAGAAATACAGTCAGTTCAAAATATTGTCTGTTTTAAGGTCTTAGGTCATGTCTAATTTCCATAACCCAAGTTTTCTGGATTTGTTTTGTCCATTGGAATGTTTCTTCGGCTGCACTCCTGTCCCTTTGTTCATGTCACTATAAATATGGTTTGTATCCAGACACCAAAGGTCCGTTTTCCAGCATCAGACAACCAAAGTGGCCACTTGGATGAGATTTGAACAATCCACAGCAAAAGGATAAAGAGAGTCAAACGCTTTTGAGGAAAATTCGGTTACACTTTATTTCGATAGTCCACTTTAGACAGTCTACTAACTATAAGTAACTTTGTAACTACATGTCAACTACATGTCAACTAATTCTCATTAATTAGCAACTACATGTCTACTAACTCTCAGAGTAGACTGTTAGGGTAGGTTTAGGGTTAGTAGAATAAGTTGACAAAGAAAGTGTTAGAAGATATTAAGCAGACAGTCTACTAATACTCTACTAACTGCTAGTTGACATGTAGTTGCAAAGTTACTTACTGTTAATAGAATGTCTAAAGTGGACTATCGAAATAAAGTGTTACCAAAAATTCTGCCTGACAATCTATGATGAGCTGCACAGAGATTGTTGTCAATCTACTGGACACACATCCAGACTCTGCTTGGTTCCCACAGTCAGGCTGACTGCCGATTGTTTGTTTAGTCTGTTACTCAGGCGAGGGGGAGGGTGCATGAGATACTCCCTGAGGGCAGGTAGGTAGTGGCACCACTAATTGCTCGATTCAACTGTCAAGAAGTGTCAACTGTATAAGCCTATGGAGAAAAGTCCTAGAAATACAGATTGTGTGAATAATTCTTTGACTGTCAATGAGGAACTGTCCAAGGAAAAGAAAAAAAAAGCTTGAAAAGTCCAGTATTATTTTATTGTATCAGAAATTGGGTATATCCAACCAAACCTTGTCTTTTGAGTGTGACTGAGAAGCAGGTTTTCCTCATCTGCAGCTGGATACGAATAGCGGTGATCGTTCTGAGACCTGACGAGAACACTTTTCTCCAGATTCTAACTCCTGACTGGTGCTATGAAAGTCATTATCATGCACATTTGCTGTTTTACTCTTCCCTTTTTAGTACCCGATGCATGACAGGGAGTCAGACATCAGGACCCTGCAGTCCTCGCTGTCTCCCTGAGCCTGAGGCCAAGTGCTGAGTCAACAGAGAGAGGAGGTGTCTGCTTTAGTGTGGCGTCAGGCTGGCTCGGACACCAGTCCCCCTCCTGGTCACCTCCACTCCCTCTCTCTTTCTCTCTCTCTCTCTCTCTTTCTCACTCCCTGCACTGACCATCATTATGGGCATGTCTGCTGCAGGGGCACTTGGTTTTGCTTTGTTAAACCTCTCCATACAGAAACAATGGCACAATATAATAACTCAAAGGAATGAAAACTGGTATAGGTTGTCCATTTCTGTTGGTGAAAACTGTCATGAAATTGTATAATTAAGTTTTGATCATAGTTTAATTCCACTATACAAAACCTGCCAATGTCTTTAGTTTGAAGCTGGATTTAATTTGTATTGCAGTAGTGTCTTTCTCATGATGAGAACTGCCAAAAGGTAAACCTCAGGTGTCTTATTCAAGGGAGATGAAGCTGATTGGTTAGTCTGATTTTCACACATAAATAGTTTATTTTAACAATATTAATTTCTGATTTTATTGAAGTTTACTCATAACACATGCAACAGACATCAGTGTTTACATAATTTTATGAAAACTGCCTTTTCTTAGGAAGTGCCATAGCAGTTGTTCGTCGTAATCATGGTGAAAGGACTTTCCATTTCCAACACATACAACACGCATACTTTTCCATATTAACAGAGCTACTTTATATTAGATTGGATTAATTGCTGCATTATAAAGCATTAAATTTGGCTTATAAAATATACGTTTACAACAGCCAATCCAATTTAAACAGATCTCTCTAAAAGAAAGAGGTTATCGGTTTGCCAGTTGGTGTGTAATGACTCTTGTCGCAAGAGCCGTTATGTGTGGTGACATTTCCCGCTATTGGTATGATACATAAAAACTGCACATATTACTGTATGTGTGTGTCATCCGCATTAACTATCAAGTAGCCACATGACTTTTCAATAATGACATTAAACCTGGTGCATTGTTTTGCTTATTCTGGCCAAGAAGCGCCCAACTGTTCAAAAGAGAGACTGGTGTCAGATGAGCATCAAAGCTACTATGCCTCAAACAAAATTCTTCGATATCTTTCAAACATTCAGTATTCAAAATCATAAACATTGGCAAATGTCTCCACTAGTTCTTACTTGGAAATATACCATGTAGATCGCTAAAAGCAACAGAAACGTGACCTCCAGAATGTTCAGATGTTGCATAATGGCGAGCCAATCACAAGAGAAATCACCCGTTCAATCCATTTCAGGACAGTATGCATCATGTGGTCTGCGGACAGGCCATCTGAGGCTGCAACTCAAGTAGCAGTCATATTTTGCCTTTGAACCAAAGTAGGCCAAATTGTCCTCCATTCTTGTGTTAAATGCCATTTGTTAGTGTACAGTATTGGTAAAACCTTCATTAACTTGACCAATGTTTGGCTCATTCCCACTTCTAAGCTTCAAAACCCACAAATGTTCGGCTTGCAGCCCAGAGCTGTAACCACGAGCACAACACCACATATTAAGTGTTAGATGAATACTGGAAAGAGCAGCTCTTTGTGCATTTCTTTCCTCTGGACCACAGATAGCCTGGCAACCCATATGGTAATATGAAAATGCATGTTGTCGCTGATGTTGTGCTTGTACTGGCTTTAAATTTAGATGTCAATGTCATATGGATTTAGGTTAAAAGGAAGCAAACAGACAGCTAATACCTAGTCCTAACCAGGCAACAAATTTCCAGCAACTCCGGCAGTACACTGCAAAAATTTATATATTTTATAAATTTTCCTGTAAAAATATCTAAGTTGCTTTAGAGAAAGATGCATTACCTTGAAAAGTAAATTATACATGAAGACATTTCAAAGAATATTTCCCTTCTTTTTAACCATAAATATATTAAAACAATGTTAGTGAGTTTTACTTTATAATGGTAAAAAGAAAAATGCAAATGGAGTGAGAAAGTTAATTCGAAATACATTCTGTTACACATAGGTTTGCACATAGGTAAACATAAGTACATTACATAAACTTCTCTTGTTTGAACAAGATTTAAATATGTATTCTTTTACTCTTGATTGTTTTGCTGTTGTGGAGAAAGAATTGATAATTTACAACCGTCTCATTTGTATCGTTTCTTTGGGATGAATGGCCCACTGGCTAGCGCAAACATGAGCTCTCCTTGAACTCCGGCCAGTTTTATAAGTTTGCAAGTTGATGTTGGCAACTCCGGCCGCTCTAGAGGTCACAGAGGTCCAATAAAAGACAAAGTCAGGATCAATAGCGCACAGCGTGTTGTGGGGGGATATGAATTAAATGCAAGGGATATTTAAGGCAAGGTTAGCCCCTTAGCTGTGGCAGTAAGAGGAGTCCTGATATCGGTTATTCTGAGATTTTGCTTAGGAGGCACAGCTAAGCACATTCTCCAGCTAGCACTCTTTATATTCAAATGCCTTTTATTGGAGGGTGTGGCCGCACAAGGTGAGACATTGGACAAGGTTAGGCTGTTGTTACATTTTATTGGTGCAGGATAATTATAACCACACGCACATGCTCCCATGGGGTCGTGATGGGCTTCTCCCTGCGGAAAACATGACGCTACTGTAGTGCCCTGGTTTCAAAACTTCATGCTGATTGCCTAGAAAACTAGAGCTAATGTACGGCTTAGCATGCCTGAGAATGAGGCGGCACAGTCAAAGCGGAAAAGATGATCAAAAGATGATTCAGTTTTTTAAAAACTCTAAAAAATGCTGGGTTAAATACAACCCAGTGCTGGGTATAATAGGGACAAACCCAGCAATTGGGTTGTTTTGACCCAGCGGTTGGGTTACTACCCAGAAGGTAGGGTTAAACATTTAACCCAACCACTTGGTCAAAACAGTCCAATTGCTGGGTTTGTCCCTATTATACCCAGCACTGGGTTGTATTTAACCCAGCATTTTTTAGAGTGCATGATGTCTGTGGCCTCATCTCCAGATACCTTAGATTTCCAATTCGTCATGAATGTGAGTTGGAAAAACATGGCCAGAAAGTAGGAAGATTATTCTAAAATAGCCCTGTGGTGAGGCAAATGTTTCTGTATTTACAGAAAGGGTTCAGTTACAGATGAATGACATGTTAAATCCTTCTATATCTTTATGTTTTCCTCTTTCTCTCTCTCAATGTTTCCCCTTTCCTCTCACGCATACCCATAAATGCAGTATGGAGAGCAACTAGCATTGGCTGGGGTACATGGGGAGTTTGGGTAGTTTGCATGCATCCTATTTATTGCAGTTGTAAGTTATTTATTCATTTTAAGTTTCTGATGAACACTTGTGTTTAATACAACATTTTATATTAATTGTGATGAATCACATGATTTACAATCAGTATTTATAATGAATAAACATTAACGTTAAAGTTGGTCAATTTTAACTATTTTATTTGTTTAAATTTTTTGTACAAACAAACCCCATATAATACAAGCCTTAACCTTACTCAGCTTTTTAAATGAAATCTTTACACACTTGGCCGTAGCAGTTGCATTGTGCATGAATGTGTATGTTTGAGTGAAAGTGTAAGGCAAAGAAAATTAGCGGTGTGTTTCTGTTGTTGGTGAACATAGTATTCTTCCTTGTTTGACTGTAATGAATTTTGCCAAAGTTTGTGTTCAAAATTATTGTGTCCCAATAAGGTAGAGAAGCTCATGCACTGAACAATAAAAGGTAACAAAGAAACAAATACCATATTGGTGTAACCCAAGACATTCTGCAAATCCACCAGCTCAATACATTAAACAAATAACCAATAAACCAACTTAAACACAATCGATATAAAGTGTTGCACCATAAAGAATGATTGTTGGATGGTATCAAATACCCGTGTTAATTAAATAAGTTCTAAATCCTTTCAGCACAAATAAAAACAAACATGAGAGATGGAATATGAACAAGATACCAAATAGTCCAGGAAGTCGCAGGAGAAATAAATATATCATTCACAACACAAAAGTCTTATCTCAGGTTAGTAGATGAGCAGCCAGTCCTGGAAATGTCCCAGCAGTCATTGAAGACAACAAATGAAAGACGAAAGGAGTCCCAAATGTGGCACAATCCAAAACAGTTATTAATGCAGTAGGTAACCCTCCTTTTAAAGCTCCATAACAGAGACCTCTGTGAGCGTCTCTGAAAACTTACTAACAATATGAATTACCATTTCATCAGAGGTAACTTACATTAGCATTTGAACATGAGTTAAAGGGATAGTTCACCCAAAAATGAAAATTACCTCAAGCCATCCTACACTCTTAAAAATAAAGGTGCTTCAAAAGGTTCTTCAAGCAATGCCATAGAAGAACCATTTTTGGTTCCACAAAGAACTATTCAGTCAAAGGTTCGTTAAAGAACCATCTCTTTCTTACCTTTTTATAATCTGAAGAACCTTTTTTCGCCCCAAAGAACCTTTTGTGAAACAGAAAGGTTCTTCAGATGTTAAAGGTTCTTTATGGAACCATTTAGACAAAAAGGTTCTTCTATGGCATCGTGAAGCACCTTTATTTTTAAGAGTGTAGGTGTATATGACTTTCTTCTTTCAGATGAATACAATTTGAGTTATATTTCAAAATGTCCTGGCTCTTCCAAGCTTTATAATGGCAGTGAATGGGTGTTATTTTTCAATAGTCCAAAAGAAGTCCAATAAAGCGCATCCATCCATCATAGAAAAGTGTCCCATGTGGTTCTGGGGGGTTAATTGAAGCCTCCTGAAGCAAATCGATGAGTTTTTGTAAGAAAAATATCCATATTTGAAACTTTATAAACCATAATCTCTAGCTTCCGCTAACTGTCATTCGCGAGTTCATGAGACAGTGGCGTTCCAGCGAATGACGAGGGACGTAGATGTAGCGTACATAAATGTATCATGAAAGTGGTCTTCTGAAAACATATTTTATTGTAGCTTTGTGTGACGAACTGACCAAAACTGCAATCGTGACTAACACGTCTTGAGGTGCCATATTTGAATGTAAGCGAACAGGATAAAGTGTCCAGGGTATTCTGCAAAATATTTCTTTTGTCTTCCATGGAAGTAAGTCAGTCATACAGGTTGGAACAATGTGAGTATATAATGACAGAATTTTCTTTTCTGAATATTGAAATCATTTTTGAATAATGAAATGACTTAAAAACACAAACTCTTTTCAAGAAATTAATCTTTAAATACAACGTACCGATTTATGTTTTGTGTACAGCTTCTCTATATGACTGAGTAATGATCTTACAGTTTATTGTAATACAAGAACCTAGCAAACATATGACAGATGTAGTGTGTGCGCGTGTGCAGTGTTACTTATTTGACTGTTTCAAATTGTCAAAAACTTCCAAACACTTTTGGATGTTTATTGTATGAGTAAGACATGTCCTGGTCAGGTCCTTTTTCATTTATTTTTTTGTAATGGAAACATGTTATTTCAAATGTAACTTATGTATGCATCATTGTATGCATCGTACAATGTTGCATTACAAACAAGGGAATTACATCATAATAATAATTATAAATGAATGAAGAAAATTCTAAAGTAAATGTCCAGAAGCTTTACGGAAAGAGAAATTGAGTTTTAAGAAAATAATATTACAGTGCATTAAATCATCATAATGCCGTTTTGAATACATATATGCAACTTGTGTCATGTGTTAATGACTGATTGCATGTATTGATGACCAGCACAGCTCCTGTGTGTGTGTGTGTGTGTGTGTGTGTGTGTGTGTGTGTATGTTTATGTGGTTTATGAGGACACAAATTTGTATAATAACATGGGTATGACATAGGTATTACAACGAGGAGGAGATTTGTGAGGACGTTTTGAGTGTCCCCATATTTCAAAAGGCTTATAGATCATTCAGAATGAGTTTTTTTGAAAATCTAAAAATGCAGAAAGTTTCCTGTGAGGGGTAGGTTTAGGGGTAGGGTTGGTGTAGGGCAATAGAATATACAGTTTGTACAGTATAAAAACCATTACGCCTATGGAGAGTCCCCGTAAACCATAAAAACAAACCTGTGTGTGTGTGTGTGCGTGCGTGTGTGCATGCGTGTGCGTGCGTGCGTGCGTGCGTGTGTGTGTGTGTGTGTGTGCGTGCGTGTGTGTGTGTATGTGTGTGTGTGTGAGAGAGTGCATCTGTTTATACCACTGCAAGCACGCACAGGGACTTTATGCACGTGCATATGATATAATTTAAATATTGTGAGTGAATGAAGGCAGATGGGTACCCAATGTCTGTTCTCTGTTATGTCAACATACCCCTCATATTTACTGTACTCTCACTGCGCCACTTCAGTCTATACAGAGAAACCTTTCATACTGCAAACAGTCAGCCCTATGTAAACAGCCCTTAGTCGTCTCTCTAAAGTCAAATACACAGAGATCACACATCAGAGTCATGGTTCCTCTGTGAAATGCTCCGATTAATGCCAATATCTCTTACACCCATACTGAAGGGCACAGATTTTAGATTTTTGTAGCATTTCCCCCCGATTCCCCTTTCATTCTTGCACCATGAACAGTAGTAATTTAGAGTTTCATGCCCATTTTTCCGTCCTCTCTCTGACCCTTGCAATTAAACAGGATGTTTTTTTTTTTTTTTTTTTAAATATTTTTTTTTTTTTTTTTTTTTTTTTTTTTTTTTTTTTTTTTTTTTTTTTTTTTTTTTTGTAGCATTTTCCTCTTGACGTCCATTTATGATCTTCTTGCACCATAAACAGTTATAATTTAGAGCTGATCATGCCCATTTTCCATCCTGTCTCTGACCCTTACATTAAACAGGATGTTTTCGTTACCGTACCTTAAATACGTCTGTATGCAGCTCTAGAGAATTGTAGGCTTTCAACTTTGTTGAAACTGTTTGTGGACAGTGAGCCAAGCGCAGTCACCCAGTGTTGCCTGACCTCACTGATGCTCTGTCTCAAGGCAACCTACACTATTACACTCTTTTTTCTAAGATTTAAGTTAACTAATTCTGTCCTCAAACTCAAATTGCTGTTTCTGACAACATGAATACTTTTCAAAGTTCTTGTCAAGATTCGTTAGTGCTTAGAAATGCAACTAAAACCTGTAGTTCTTTAAGCTTTTTTTTTTTATTTTCAAAGCCTAGATTATTTGTAGATGATTTGCAAAGCCAATTAAAACCAGAAGCAACTCTCCCATTCCAGCACATCCCAAGTAGACACAATTTTTATTTCATAAGATCTCTTAAGAACTGGTTCAATAAGATCCTTCTAGAGAATGCTTTAGTGAAATTTAATTGTTTCTTTTTTTTTTTAATTTTGTTTGGTTTTATTTTATAGTAATATCAAACTCCCATGTTACTGGTCAACACAATGTAGAGCACGTAATGCATAACGCAACTCTTGCAGTGAAAATAACCTCAGCTGCTAACATGGCATTAAAATTTCTACCTACCAGAACATCCCAAAGGTGCTCTATTACAGGGGTTTTCACTGCGGGTTATGCGCAATAAACATCCGTATTCTGTAACAGGTTGCATTGTTTTCAGTTCAGGTCTTTAGTGTGTGCATTGTTAAATATATAGAGCTGTTTTACTCAAGATGCCTTCAAAAGAGTTACTAAAGATGAGCTTGTTGCATATGCAGACTGATATTTAAAAGTGTGGTGTTTAAACAATGCTCAGTTGGTACTAAGGATACAAGGCAGGATGGATCCATGTTTTCACGTTGTTTACGCCAAATTCTGTCCCTACCATATGCATGTCGCAGCAGAAATCGAGACTCAGGCAACTTTTTCCAATCTTCTATTGTGTAATTTTGGTGAGCCTGTGCTGTAACTTCACTTTTGGTGTGGTCTTCTGCTGCTGTAACCCATCTGTTCCAAGATTCAATGTGTTGTGCATTTAGAGATGCTCTTCTGCAAACCTCGGTTGTAAAGACTGGTTATTTGAATTACTTTTGACCTTCGACCAGCTTGAACCAGTCTGGTCATTCGCCTCTGACCTCTGACATCAACAAAGCATTTTAGCCCACAGAACTGACTACCCTACAGATGGTTGTTCATTAAAATCCCAGTAGATCAGGGCTGGCTTTTTTTTTCCTTCTTCTTCTTAAATTCAGTCCAACAAAGTCACCTTTCTTCCCCATTCCCCAATTGTACCTGATTGGTAAATGTTCAGTGAGTGTACACTACCTTGACAGGCAAATATATAAAATCCAAAAGCTGCAACGAGATGCACATACATAATGCAACTTTCATAAACACAGTGATGATCAACAAATATATGAGGTATATGAGGTATTTTTTTTAACCACAGTTATTTTTAAAGCTGCACTACATGCTGGGAACTTCCAAAAAGTTGTTTAACATAAAAACTTGCTTGTTCAGATGAAAGTTTCGGGAAACTGTGGTAAAATTGTCAATGGTTTGGACAAGTACTTAAGTGTTTCAGTAAGGTCAACTAAATATTATTTGTTAGCAACTCTTTTGGAGTAATCTTGTTCAGGTTGTACAAAATATTTAACTGACTTCTACAAAATACGTGAAAAACTGGATTCTAATGACTAGTATCCAAAACAACTTACAAATACGAATAAAACAAACAGTGTGTACAAAGAGAAAGGCTTTTTTTTCAGTTAATAAACTTGGTAGAATTAATTTCCTTTTCTAGTTTGTCACACAAATCTGAATGTGTGTCTATGTGTGTGTGTGTGTGTGTGTGTGTGTGTGTGTGTGTAGACAGTTTACTGCAATTGATCTGTTTATGGACATGCCTGCTGGCAACTCCAAGCTTGAGCTTGCTGAGGATGGAAAGGATCCTGCGACGTTGGTCGACCTTCTGCTGAAGCCTTCTCTTCTACAGTGGTTCTTTTCTTGCCTTATTGGGAGTATCCCTCATCTCGCCTGCAATGACTGCAGCTGCTGCATACTCAAGTGTGTTGAACTCTGTGATGTTTAAAGGATGTTGCCTTGCGATGTTAGCCAGGGCCTAGTTCGCCATCTTGATGTTCTGGTCCAGCTCCTTACTTCCTCTCACACGCTTGAGTCTCCTCCTGTCCTTGATGGCGACACTCTTTAACTCAAGCAGCTTCACTTAGATCCTGGTTTCCATCTCTTGGACTCTTGCATCACCTGATTTGGGAGCAACAACTGAAGGGTCAACTCCAGTCGTCTCATCCACTTGATGCTGATCCTCAGGGATGCTCTCAGCAGGCTTCTGCTGTTGTTGTGGTTGATCTCCTGCAAGTTCTTTCTCCAGGGAAAGAATTGCACTAGACACCACAGAGGTTGAGTATCCTCATTCCGATGACTTTCCAGTACTTGCGTATCAGTATTAGACTCTGATGTATTGAGTCTTTGCGTCGATTTCGCCTTATGACTGACCTGATGAGCGACGCTTCTCACCCTGCCGGACACAAAATCTGTGCCTCCAATATCACAGGTCCCGTTTACTTCGTTCAATTTGTTTCTCTTTGACCACACATTCATGGTTTGTTTCAATGCCCACTCCGTTAGTTTACCCTATAAAGGGTGTATAGAGGTGGCACCACATGGAGGTGGAGCTTGGGACTTCGCTGCCCTTATTATTTTATTTTATTTTATTTATTTTGCATGTTGGGAACTTCCAAAACATTGTTTAACTTAAAACTTGCTTGTTCAGATAAAAGTTTTGGGAAATTGTGGTTAAATTGGTAAAGGTTTGGACAAGTACATGAGTGTTTAAGTAAGGTCAACTAAATTTTTCTTAGCATGTTTGGAATAATCTTGTTCAAGTTTTACAAAATAATGAATTGACTACTTCAGAATACTTAAAAAAAAAAAAAGAGTCTCTTGACTTGTATCCAAAAAAACAATTACAAATGGGAATAAAAAGAAAAAGTGTGTGCAATGAGAGTTTTTTTTTTCTCCAGTTTCTCCAAACTTTGTAGAATTAATTTTCTTTTCTAGTTTGTCGCACAGATCTCAGTGTGTGTATGTGTGTGTGTGTGAGGTGAACGTTTACTTCTTCAGTAAATATTCTCCAAATTGCAACACTCTTTATATCATCAAGTACCCAGTGATGTCCCTCCGTCTCATCTACTTTCCTCAGTCTCTCTCTCTCTCTCTCTGGGAGTGATACTGTGCAGGTAATTACTGTGTTCTCTAAACATAAAATAACAAGCATGGCCTAATTACAGCTCACTCTTGATTACACCATCTTCACCAGGAGAATAGGGGTGGGGGGGTTGTTGCATCTATGACCTCGTATTCTCTGTTTACGTCATAGTTTAACCCAGTATGACCTCCCTTACTGTTAGTAGCACCGATTGTGAAACACTGCACAAAAGTGAATTTAGTTACCTAATAATATATTAGAATTGTCTAATATAGACAATTATGTACTGTAGGTTTCTCACAAAACCTACAGTATCAAGAACATGTGCAGGTCATATTTCACCTCAAAACCAACAAAATAAATAAGAAAGTGATTTGCTTAAATAAAGTGATTCTGCATGTTTAAGGTAATTTGCATTGTGACATTACTTTTAAGATAATTAAGCATATCCTACGAATACGAATATGAATGCAAACAATTATGTAATGATATTACATTAATGTTTGCTGTCCTCTTTTATGCTGAATTAAATTAAATTAAATTAATTTTTATAACAATATAACACAGTATACAGTCTACTACCCTATACGGTCTCACTATAGGGGACCAATTCTCACTATTAACTAACTATTAACTGCAAATTTTGCCTCAGTAAACTCCTAATTTGTTGCTTATTAATAGTTAGTAAGGTAGTTGTTACGTTTCTGTATGGGGTGGGTTAAGGGATCTAAAATATGGTCATGCAGAATAAGGCATTAATATGTGCTTTATAAGTAAGGGATAATGTACATCCTGCCGGTTGTTATCGCATAATAACCCACGACAGGGCGATCAGGTCTTGTATCACCCTGAAGGGGGGTTATTCAGCGATAACAACCGGCTGGATGCACATTATCCCGCTAATTACACGGCTACTTTCCCCATAAGTAACTAATTAGACACAAAATATTGATTGGAGTTGAAATATTTGAACACAAATGCAAAGCTTCCACAACGAAAAACTGTTCCTAGCAAGAGTATAGTGCTGAATTCAGTTACCCGGATGAGCCTGTGTTATCAGCTTTTACCGGTTGTTATCGAGGGATAACAGGCCTCAGAATGTCACAACTGACCAATCAGAATCAAGTATTATAATAAACAGCCAATGTGCTAATAATATGCATGCTAGTTAATAGTGAGAATTAGTCCTTAATATACAATTTTAACCCCATGCTATACAAAAAGCAGGATGTTAGTATTCCATTCTGAGTCATTTAAGCAAAAATGTTCAAAAAGGGTATTTGTGTGCACAGATACAGATACGTGACAATTAATGGGAAAAAAAAAAATAGCTGAAGTACTGGAATTTATCATGGCATAATACTGGCAGCAATGTGGAACTGCATAGACATGTTGTACCTTTCCACCACATACACTTCCTCTCAGTTGTGATGTAACACGAAAGCATATAAAACAAACTGAAATCGAGCAGACAGTGGTAACATGACTGTAATTCCCATAACATCTTTCGCTAAAATACATCAGCAGGTTTATCCCAGGAAACAGCTGAGTCACTGTGCGCGTGCACAGAAAAAGCCAGCTATGTTAGGAAAAGACATCACAGCTTAGTTCTGTGTTGTAACTGTGTTGTATATGGCGTTCCGTCCATATAAGCTGTGAATGTGCCGCATACCCAGGCCGTCTGAGAGAATGAGTACACGGGCTTATTAATAAAAACATGATTATAAGTTGATCCCTTGTCATTTGAGATGTGACTCAAAGCTTAAAGGGTTCATATGATGCTGCTAAAAAGAACATTATTTGGTGTATTTGGTGTAATGAAATGTGTTTATGCAGTTTAAGGTTAAAAAAACATTATTTTCCACATACTGTACATTATTGTTTCTCCTCTATGCCCCGCCTTTCTGAAACGCGTAGATTTTTACAAAGCTCACCGGTGAAAAAGCGAGGTGTGCTGTGATTGGCCAGCTATCCAGTGCGTTGTGATTGGCCGAATTCCTCAAGCGTGTGATGATGATGATTTCCTGCTAATTACAGAACCGGCTTTTTTAACAAAATGCGCATGACAATCGCATTCGTTTAATCGTGCAGCCCTAGTTACGCCTTCTTTCTTTGCGTGAACATTTGGGCGGCGTTATGCAAATCTTCCCACACAGTGACGTAGACATGTGGGGGCGTGTTAGAACGAGCCGTTTTAGGTAGGTGTGGCGGACTCAACTTTTATAAAGAATAT
Source organism: Sinocyclocheilus anshuiensis (assembly GCF_001515605.1). NCBI lineage: Eukaryota > Metazoa > Chordata > Actinopteri > Cypriniformes > Cyprinidae > Sinocyclocheilus > Sinocyclocheilus anshuiensis. The sequence continues at coordinate 241,044 of NW_015547693.1, forward strand.
CTCTTTGGATTTGAGACTTTAGTCTTTGCAACTTTACAGATCTTCTTTATGCACCAAGAGCTTGTAACACTCCAAAGAGAAAGGACAAATTGAAATCGCATCATATGACCCCTTTAATAAAGTGTTGCGAATAAGTATGTACAATTATTTATTTGAAAACAACGGTAATTTTCTGTAAATCCACGTCAGTTACGGAAGCTTCCGGGTTAGCGGATTCTCCACAGCTTTCTCGCCTCCGCTTGCTATGACTCGTCAGGATTGTTGCGGATTCGCAGTGATTTGCTGGTCTTCGGCTGATTTCATGCGCGAGGTAAGCTGTCCGCTAAGTGCAAAGTCATTTAATCAGAGGTACTAACTACCTCATGACAGTCAGTGTTAACCAATGACATATAAAGAGCTGTGACTACATTTTCTAACCAACTGATAAATAAATGAATAACTGGAGCGCAATTCTGCTGAGAAGACCAATGTTGAAAGCATCTTGACTATTGCTGCGGGTCAAGCCTAGAGCATCAAAAATGCATTATGATGTCATTATATAATGTTGCAGTCATGCCTTGTGTTTCATACAGCACTGGCCAAGTGATGATTAGCCAGACTCCTGACTTTCAGGCTAAACAGTTTAATTTTAGTGTCATCAGTTCAAAGAAGCTCATAAATATCTCAAAAGTTCCTTTATATGCATAGTTCGCCCAAAAATGAAAATTATATCATCATTTCCTCACCCTCGTGAAGTCATACGGGTTTGGAACAACAGTGGAGTAAATTATTTTAAATGAGTATTCATTTTGGAGTAAACTAACACTGACGTGTGTTTTGAGTTTGAGCTCCGTCAAGTTAATTCTTTGTCGTCTAATTTTTTTATCTTAAAATCTATTTTATACACCATCATTTTCGTTTCTATAACGTGTGAATATAATCCCCAAGTCAGGCAAAGGCCATCTTGGTAATGCCTCCAGGCAGCTATTTTTAATGTATGCAATATGCATATAAAGTGCAGCTCCATCGCCATCTCCATTACACAATCCTATCTTACTTTATCCTATCAGCTCCATCTTTAACACAATGGCTAGTTTCTTTGTCTTCATGGCTTCATTTTGTCCAGAGGTGGACTCAACGTTTTTTCTTATATCAAGGATCACCAAAATAATAATAATAATAAAAAAAGGATTATATAATGACACAGAGAAGATCTACATACACACAAGATGTCTAGAAAGACTTGGTTAATATTAATGTAAAACAAAAATCAATGTATCAGATGCGTGCATGCGTGTCTGCTCAGAGCTGTCTTTGTCTACACACTCACTCATCTCACTTTCTTTTTTGTCACTTGGATCCCTCCTTACCTTCTTCTCATCTGTTTATAGCCGCTTCCCTTTTTTCAGCTGACTCACATGGACAAGGAAGAAATGGTTACGAAAAGTTACGAAATCCTGAGACTCGTTCATTGTTTCTGTGGAAAAAGAGCTCTGCAGTTTCGTGTTCTCACAGATTTAGTTTTGTCACGACTCGGGGTGAGAGTGCTTGAGTGTTTCTCCATCTCAAACAGTGGACAGAGTGACGATGCAGAAATGGCAGATGGAGAATGGGCTTAGAGCAGAAGGTCATGACATTGACCGCAAAACATGACATAGAGGAACAGACGTTTGATTTGTCAAGCTAGAGGGTCATTTTGGTAAATCTCAATCTCTGTGTGCATTTGATGATTTTCTTAAGCTTGCTTGCCTAGACAATGTGTGTGTGTGGTGTCTGGTAGGAATACAGCTAAACGGGCAGGTATCCATACCCCTGCAGACAGTGTAAGGTTATGCCCATGGAAAGTGCCTTTGCTGCCGAGCATATGAGGGCACCAGTGAAGAAATAGCAGACTTTTGGAGAGTTTATTGGAGAGATCTAATTAAGAGCAAAAAGATCAAATTATCACCAGTCAACGCAAAGTCTGGTGTATCTGATGCATGTTAAAATGTCTTAGAATTTTTATTTATTTTTTATTCACTGGAAAACTTAGCCAATGAGACTAAACTAAGATAATTATTGGAGTGTAGTAAGAGTACATCAATAGGAGCTCAAATAATTTGCTCTCAAAATAATTTGATGTGAAATATTTGATTTTATTATACAATATTTGACTTGTGCATTATATTTGACATACACATTGAGACTTTAATATCTCAATGAATATGAACACGGTTTGAGACATTGAGATCTCTTCTTAAACTCTAGACAAGACATATGTGAACACAGGTGTAGGTTTAGGTACGGGTGACAGGGACATGAAGATCGGAAATGTCCAAACTCACATTGGCCCATTTTTCCCAAACAAATTAGGATGCCTAGTACAAACTGTAGGTCACTCCATTCTGAATTCTGAAAATAAAACGAAGCCTAATTCTCTGAAATGTTCATTGGTCATGCAACAAGGATGCCATACGTTGGGATGGCAAAAAGTTCCGTAATTATCAAGCGACTGTGGAACTTTGCATAGTTGAGCAACAGTCTTCATCTGTCTTAAAACTGCACTATGTGCAATCTAATATTTTAAAGATTCAATACACCATGGCACAAGCTCACAATGGCAAGGCAACTGTAGTCAGATTAATGTGCTTACATGCTGCACAAAGTGAGGTACAATGACATTATCTAGGTTTGTCACAACCAATAGACAGGTATGACTTTAGCTAGACTAAAGTTTTGACATGACAATTTAAAAAGCTTTAAAAAATGACAACATAGGGTTACCCCTGTCTCCTTTAAATGTGTCTTTAATAACTTGCATGTGAGATTATTATGGTCTGTTTCTTAGGAGAAAAATGCATAAGAAGGCACTTGAGCAAAGACCTCAATTTGTTCTTTAATTATTCTAATTGCTGTCAAGGACAAACCTTTGAGATTTGTCCAACATGGTTGTATTAAGGCAGTGGACATTTCAAAACAATAATAATGCAGACACTTCAATGACAGAACTGGTATTGTCCTGATCAGAGGCACATGATACAAATATAAGGCAGACTGGAGCCAGTTGTAACTAGACTGAGTAGATGACTTTATTCCATGGAAACGGTAACGTACTGTCCTATAAATTCAGAATGCACACATACCCAGCCTTGAGCACACATCTCTCACATGAGTGACCAAACCCGCTGCACAGAGGAAGAGGCAGGAAGTTCCTTCTTTCACTTCCAGTCATGCTGCATGTAAGTATCTGTCTGCAGGGTGGAGTTATGGAGCGGTGTCGACTGCGGTCAGAACAGGATATCAACTGCCGCCTGCGTGTAGATGGAGGGAAGAAATCGAGAAGGGAGGAGGTGAAGGAGAACGAGATTGGGGAATTAGTGGTTTGACGCCATGAGATTGTACAAAGTCAAAGTATTAAGAGCAGTTGCCTAAAAACAGACCCAGCTCAATTCTATTGCTTATTTGACCTAGGCAACGGGCAATAATCAAAGTTCCAAAACAATCCATTTAACAAAAGATTTCCAGTTCAATTCCAGTTTTAAAAAAATCTAAATTTTAAACCAACAAGACCACCAGTTAACCTAATAATAACACCCCACTCCACTCCTTTTTCAAGAGTTAATGCATAAGTGAGGAAATTATACAATCAATGAAATCAGATCACTGCTTCAGTTGCATCAACTACTTGTCATCTGGACTAGTTGCTCTGGACTAAACTAGCTGTATCCTAAAAATAATGTGGCATTTACTGATTTTGCCTGGTGCAGCAAAATTTAGTTCACAGTACAAATTTGCATACTTTGAAAAATGGTCAATACATGCATGTGAATGTTAAAGGGTATATGCATGAGACAGATTGTGTCTATCTATGTGTGTGTGTGTGTGTGTTGTATTGCAGTGGGCAGCTTGTGGTGGAACAGAAGGTCTCTGCATGGTGGGCAGTGTGGGCGGACTTCGGGATTCACCGTGAAAAACAACAACGAGCCAAGGACACTTCCCAAGCAGGGGTTCAGAGATGTGTGAGCGTGTGAGAGAGAATGCTTGTGGAAGTTTTTACATATTGTTTGACAAAGTGCATTCTTTTCAGTCACAAACAATTGTTCTCCTCACTATCATCCCTCTGTATCATCTCTCATATGCTCTGGGTGGGTGCCAGCTGAAGTGGGCACAATGGTGCATTGTGCTATGGCTTGTGGTGCCCTGTGCTGGCATTAACCTGCTTTCTGCCCCACGCACACAACAGTGCTTGAAAGTCATATTTGGACTGGATTTGGAGCCTAAGTTGTTATTGTTTTAGCAGTAGTTGATTCTGTTCCACTGAGTGCAAATTAATCCCTTCTTATGCTTTTAACACACATCCTCAGCCTTGAAAGTGTTTGATATGTTTGGCTTCAGAACAGCATTTCTCATCTTTCTGTATGTACATCCCCTTTACACACTCTGATACAGAGGATGATTTGTTTAATGTAGCGAGTTCGGTGTCAGTAGTTCCGGGACTAGTAGCAGCGATTTGTTTTCCAAACGCTGATGAGCTCCAGATGTTTGGACCTGCTTCTGTTCAAGAGTCCAGAGGGCAAACAATTCACTCGGAGTACAGAGCTCAAAACAAATCTTTCTCGAGAATGGCGTGAGGTCATTTTGACGGTTTGAGAAAGATGGGTTGCAGTCTCGGAAGCCAGTTGGTGGCTGAGTGTGGATTTAGGGTTCATTCGTGGAAGAGCTATTGATTTCCAAGATCCTAGTAGGCTCTTCGTAGCCCCTTCTGAGTATTTTTACATTCCAAAAGCCCTGTGTCTATGCATGTATGGGCAGTTGAATGCATGTGTGCTTGTAGATATGGGTATTTATGTAGGCATGCATGTGTGAACATCCTCTGCCGTATGCTCACAACCTCAATATGCTATTTGCATGCTCACCAATTTGCCAACTTCATGTTGTCATTGTTTGGAACGGGACAGCACTCCTTCCTTGCACCTTATTTCTGGGCCAATTCGGACTAGGCCTGGCACTGCCAGCCAGAACTTATCTCACTGCAACATGCTGGGATGAGATCACCTACACCCGTGTCCCTCCACAGGACAAGGGGTTTGGAAAATGCATTAATGGAGATCACCTACATTGCAATTTGGTCACCTCAACTCAAAATATCGAGACAATGGGTCTAGAGGTATATGTATAATTTGTTGATTCTAGGCGTGTCAACCCATCCTTCACCACATAGTAGATCCAAATGGTTATCTACTGGATATGAAAGATACTTTAGTTTTAGCTGACTTTTTTCATTAAATGACCTGTCAACTACAGAGGCACTTCCATTGAAATAGCCTTAATAGTAGTTCTCAACCATGTTCCTGGGGCCCCTCAACTGTTCACATTTTATATGTCTCTCTAAGCAAACACACCTTATTCAGGTCATCCACTCATTAGTAGAGACATAATATTGGTGTGTCAGACAAAGGAGACAGATTTAGAATGTGCAGTGTTGTTGGTTCCAGGAAAAAGGTTGAGTACCACTGATTTATGTAAATGGGCCACTATTACTTATACTAGGAGTGTCCGATTCCACTTCTGGAGGGCCACTATATTGCAGGGTTTAGCTCCAATCGAATTAAACACACCTGAACCAGTTAATCAAGGTCTTCAGGAGGCAGGTTGAAGCTAAACTCTGCAGGTGCAGGATTAGACATGCCTGATTTTGACCAGGTCTACAGTGATCCTATCCATTGTCACAAAAAAAAACAAAGATGAATCTGTGTACTCTCAGAGATTAGTCATGACTTCATTTAAAGCTGCGCTAAGCGATTTTTGCCAAACGATGTTGATATTGGAAAGCACCAAAACAAACATGCCCATACCCCAACAGGACCTCGCCCCTATTTTGATAACTCCGCCCCACACACACGTACACAACCCTGGCAGCGACGATGGCAGAATCGGCATATTCAAGCAAAAGCCAACACAGATTAGCTGTGTGAAGCAAATTCAACGTAACTCACCTATCAAGAAGAAATAAAGCAACCTCAGCATTCGATTCCAGGCCTTCCCGCTCTTTGAGTTCTCTCCATCGCTCAGGCCCAGTGCCAGAGGCGGGGCCAGGGGCAGACATCCCTGTGCCCCCCCTTCGGACGGAGGGAGACGGTCGGACTTGAGTTTAGTGTGTCTTATAGTCTTACTCATACAACTGCCTGCTGTTGCTTCTGATGGCTTTTAGATGGAAAAGCTGCCCATAAGCCCTGGTCTAAGATCTGTTTTCTTCGTAAAAATAGCATAACAAAATTAATAGATTTGGCAAACAATCCAGTGTATCTGCCCTTCTGCTTTGGAAAGCGTCAAATGATTTTACAATGCATTTTCGCAGAGGTGAGCAATGTAGCCAATCACAGACATGTTTGTTGATTTCTAAAACGCAATGGCCAATCAGAGGTGTTTAGTTTGGAATCCACGCACTCAACGCTCCAGTCATCATTTTTTGTCCAGTGCTGCGTTCTATCATGCTCGTAACTTCTTTCTAACAAAGACATTAAAAAAGTTTCATCGTGCAGTCACGTTCATTGTTTTTTTTTTTTTTTTTTTACTTTGTGAGATCGTGATGAATGAGTGACAATTAATACATTTAAAGGGAGCACTCTTTGCATGCTGTATACAATAATATATTCAGAATTTAAATTAAACTTGTGTTTTTCATGCTTGACAAGCGGCCACGTACGACACAGACCAAGCTAACTACTACACTATATAGAAAAAGAGAATAATTTCAGAAGCACAGTTGTGATTCTGCAGCCGAGCCTGGTCCGAACGCAGGATTTAGGTAAGGAAACGGTTATTATTTGTATTGGCTGCCACGCCAAATCATGCACACCTGCTTGCTTTTCTGTTTAATTTAACAGTGTTTTTGTGAACATATATATACTTTAATAACAAATAATTGTAACACTTTACAATAAGGTTCGATTAGTTAATGTTAGTTAATGTATTAAAGTGTATTATCGTGTTAGGTAATTATTGTAAAGTGCTACCTAAATAATGTATTTCGAGCGTTCACTTGAAAATATTATCACCCCCAATCCGCCCACCAACCGTTTTTTGTCTGCCATCTCTCGCTATCTATAGTCGATCTGCTGATATCCATCCTGTGCACTCACTGAGCGCTCTCTTCTCCCTATCATTATTAGACACGCCCCTTACTGCTGATTGGCAGCGAGTGTGTTATGGGACGCGGTCCGACACAGTGGTCAAAAGCGTTTTTTAAATATTGCTTAATGCACCTTTAAGTTAAACCGGCCAGTTCTCTTTTTCTTACAGTTAGCTAAAGCGGGGGACACACTAAACGATAATCGGGCCGGTTTTGGGCCGAATTCTCCCCTTCCGACAATCCTAGGTAACGACTTTATCTTGATGGTTCTACAGATTATTTTATCAGATTTTCCTGTGGTGTGGGGTGTGTTAAGAGTGACTGACCCACTCCCAGAAGAGTGTCGGGCCACACCGATCTCAAATTGTAAATATCCAACATGTTGAATATTTACGATCAGAAATCCTGTTATGTGGGGGGATCCCTGAGGACAAACGTGAAAGGCACTTTATAGATCGTCACGTGGAAGAAACTGATTCCCAATCAGAAAGCGAGCTGATGGAAGACTTCAAAGCATTACTCACCTCCAGCTCGCGCTGTAACATGTAACATGTTCATGCCTTCATCCAAAACTTTTTATTTTATTTTGGGTTGCTTTTTTTCTGTAAAAAAAGCATGTTTGAAAATCTGATATGATTTGAAAAAATCTTTTTAGTGTGGGCCAGCCTTATCTTGCTGAAAAAAACATGTGTGGATTGGATGATAATGACACCTCACCAAACCATGTTGTAATGGAAATGCTACCATTACTCACTGTGCTCAGAAGCAGCCCAATGGTGGAAAAACACTTTTAGATCCTAAGAACATAGAAGCAGGAGAAAATCTTATAAAAGTTTGCATCATAGTGAGCATGTGACAAGTCTCCTCATTTTCTGGGGGAGTTTCAAATTGGAGGCTGTGATTTGACAAATTTAGTTAATCCCAATGTTTGTCCTAAAGCACTAAGTGCTTAGAAAGAATGCAGTCAAAGTGTATATGTTGAAAAGTGTAATGCTTATGCTACAATATCTGAATAAGAGGAAAGGCTGTATTTGGGAAATATTTGTCAGCATTTTGACTTTTTTACACAGTTTTTGAGGTATTTCTTGTAGGCAAGGAGCAACCTAAGGGTCTTTGTGTCTGATGTTTTTAATGTGAATTGCATTGAGTTGTTAGATACTTTATCACAGCAGAGCTAACATTAGGGTAGGTTTACATCACAACAATGCACCTGCATACATACCTATTGACTGAACATGTAATACGCATGCGGATGACGTTACCATCTTCACAGTGTTTTAGAAGTTTAAATAGAGATGATAATAGTATCATTTTTAAAGACTTGAACTTTGAATCCCGTTTTCAGAAGTTGCATTTTGAATTAAAAAAAAGTGTTGTGTAACTGCCTCCCTTAGACTTCAAAGATTTTATAAAATTTTACTGGGGAATTGTGTAGACCTACAAATCATTCCTTTATACTCATGAGTTTGGAAGTCATAATTACAACTTTATGTGTCAAGTGTTTTATTTTTGTGTTCACCTACAAACGAATACAGGAAGCCACTATTGCAACAAAAGGTAGAACAGAGAATGTTCATTAGTTGTGTATTTAAGTTCATATGGATTTGTTAAATAAGAATTATTTCCTGGCAATTACAACTTATTTACTGTCAATTATCTATATGAATAGTCCATACATACAGCATATTTTACCATCATTTGTTCAGTCTTTGTTCGCAGAAAATTTCCTGCGTTGAAATTAAACTATTGTTATGGAGTCACACGCACTCAATTTGTAAATGTAATAATTCTGTCGTGGCTTGCATTACACTCAACAGTGGTTTTAAAAGGGTTAAGCATTGTCAAGGGATTGAAGCAGCATAGATTCTGGACCGGATTTATCCCAGGATGGGATAACAATTGTTTTTTTTTTCTTGGATTACAATGCCTGCCAATCGTTTTTTTTTTTTTTCCCTGCTTTGACTGAGCCCTAATTTCTTCGAGAGGAATTAAAGTGTGCAGATTGGGATGTTGGTGTATGATTAGACATCACAGAGGCAGTCATTTGCTCTCAAAATGTGAGGAGTACGCATCTGTTGCGGTTGGCGGTTACTCATTAAAACAAACATGGTGTAATTAAAGAATAACACAGAGGAGCAAGTGTAGTGGGAGATTATGTAGAACTGAGGAAGTTAGCCACATCATCCTTTTTTGCATCTCCATCGGGCGAGTTTGGCTGTACAGCCAACCGAAGAAACAAGAGCAGGTTTCTTGTTGACCCCTTAAGGCCTAGGACGTGGGACTCCTACAGCACGTCCTTGTGCTCTGAGCTTTTGATGCACACTATGCTGAGGATATCTTATGAGTAGATCTGTACATACATATAGGGGTAAAAGGAATTCCAGAAGAGGATGGAAGAGGGAAATAAAGCACAGGTAAATGTCACCACATAAAATGAGTTAATGGTTGGTAATGGTCAGCTGTGTACATAAACATACATAAAGACAATTTAAAAAAGGTGCCTCTCACTGCAAAAAAAACCGCGTTCTGTCTGATCAGGGTCTCAGTCATTCAACACTTTGGCTTTCTGTGTGTATGCCATATTATGGGCCTACAAGTAACTGTGAAAACCACACGTGTTTTTTGCCTGTTGAGGCAGTCAAACTATGGGCCAGCAGCTGAGAACTCTGCGTTTTACATTACTGACCACTCTTATTCATTAAACACTTTAGCTATGCGAGAAGCTGCGCCGTGACTGCATGTATTGAATTCTTGTTAGCATGAATTACACGATGATTGAATTATTTCAAACCTATTATACAAAATGAAAAACCTTCGCCTTTTCTGTGTAGCTGGTTTCTGTCTGTTGGTTATCGTTTTCCCCCCTTATGGTGTTGTTTTGCTAAGTGGTTGCTGAATGCTTCCCTGGAGAGTCTTTAGGGTAGTTGTTGTGCCTGTGGAGTATTTACTCAGAGATCGTGTGTGCATACGCTCAGTTGTGTAACCGCACACCCTCTACAGCTGTCAGATACTTGCAACGTTAGCCTGCAGAACTGAGGAAAAATCACCTCTCTTAAATACCATCGAGATGTTGAGTCAATGTTGTGCAATAACAGACCGTGAGGCCCCTAAACATCCTCAATTTCTCTACTGCTCACTTTCTCGGTTTCCCTTCAGGGGTGATTGTCTGTTGGAATGACTGTTGTCTACAGTGGCATGCACAGAGTGTTTGCTATGTAGACTTAGTGGAAATGTGCTGTAAAGTTTTAAGTTGATAACATGTTTTGAGAGCAGGTCTCTCAAGGAAAATATAGTCTAGTTCAGGAAACACTTCAGATATGGCTTAAAGCCACTCAAAGAGGCCCTAATCGTCCCTTGAGGGAGCACACATGTCCATCATAATATGCCTTTGACACTGTTAGTGCCTTTCTCACCCTCATGTCAACAGAACTGGAGGTATTTAGGTAATTTAAACCTGACAGATAGTTAGTGTTGGGGAAGCTATACCTTTAAAATTATACAAGCTACTTGCATCATTAAAGTACCCTTACGAAAATTAACCATGGCTTGACTACAACTGAAACCAAAAATCCACGGTTACTATAGTTAAACAATGGTAACCACAAATTAACCATGGTTTTGCTACACTAAACACAGTTCAATCATGCCAACTCTCGGAATGAATTTTAACAGCATTTATTAGTAAGCATGGAATGTGCATAGGCTTGGTTTTGGAGGACTAGATCTGCTACGTTGCTGCTGCTGCTGGAGTATGTCAGACTCTGGGCCAGGTTTTGTGTGTGTCTTTGCTCCCTATGTGCTCCGTCTTCCAGTTTCTCTGTCTCGTGTTTTGAATTCATTGTTCCCAGGTGTTTCCAATGTTAATTGTCATTAGTTCCAGGTGTCCCTTGTCTTCCCCTCATCAGTTCCTGTGTATTTAAAGTGTGTTCTAGTTCTTGTCCTTTGTCAGTCGTTGAACGTCATCCTGATGTGTCGAGTCCTGTGATCCCCAGCCTTTGTTAATAAAACCCTTTTGATTTATTCTACTCCGTGTCTCCTCGCTCCTTCGTTCCCGTGTTCCTCGTGTGTGTGCACTGTGACAGAACGACTGACCAAAACAGTAAGCGGCGCTCCTTCTTCCGTGTTTTATTTTCGTTTTTGAACAGTCTTTTGTTTTCCTTTTTCTCCCGTTTGTCTCTGCGGTACGAGGACAGACCGCACTGTTGAGCGTGCCGGCCGCGCAGTTGTCAAGCCCGCCAGCCGGGGCTTTCTCCAGCCTGCTGACCGGGCCGATGTCAAGCCCGTCAGCCGGGGCTATCTCCAGCCCGCTGGCCGCGGTAAGTATACATCTGAAATGCACGTGTAACAGTGACTTGAATTTAGAATGCTGCAAGGAAAAATAGGGAGAACCTCGAGCAGATCTAGGCAGGTGGTGCTGGGGAAGGTGGAGGGTTAGCGAAATCCCATGACGCGCTGCAATGAACTGATTTGATACAAGTCAGGAATAAATAGGTTACGTAGATAGGAACAAACAAATGATTGGATGAGCAATCGACTTTAAGTAAACCAACCAGTTGCTCGGAAGAGTTTCATGACTGAACTATATATTTTAGCCATAGTATTTGTAGTAAAACTAGGGTTATACAAATGGAAATCAATACACCAAAAAAGCATGGTCACTACTCTTTTACTATAATAAAACCATGGTTAATTTTTGTAAGGGTAGTCACACTGAAAACATTTTTGAGTAAAAATTTAGCAGACGCTTTTATTCAAAGCGACTTACAATTGAGGAATACAAGCAGCGATTCATCATAAAGAGGCAAATAAACACAGGAAGTGCTACTAATACAAAGTTTCAGACATTGTTCAGATTAGTCATTCTAGATCATTTCAGCAGCCGGGAATGGTGAACAAAAATGTGATTTCACCATGAGGCGTCGCTCACTTGTAGATCTCAGGCTTCTGGAGGGGGGATGTATATTCGTAAGAGTGACTGGAAATCGGAGGGTGCTGAGTCTGTGGCTGTTCTATTATGCAAGCATCAATGTCTTGAACTTGATACGAGCCGCAACCGGTAGCCAGTGCAGGGAGGTAAAGGGAGGTGTGATGTGGGCCTTTTGGGCTCGTTGAAGATCAGTCGTGCTGAATCATTTGTTGAGGTTTGATTGCGAATGATGGAAGTCCAGCCAAACGAGCATTGCAGTAGTCCAGCATAGAAATGACAAGTCACTTGACGAGAAGTTGTAGAAGCCGTTAGGAAGGACCTGATCTTTCTGATGTTGTGCAATGCACGCCTGCATGATCGAGTGTTTTTTGCAATGTGGTCAAGATTTCTGACCGAACTTGATGGGGTAATTGTTGATGAACCTAGCTGGATGCTGAAATCATGCTGTAGAGTCAGAGTGGCAGGGAAGACTCAGTCTTTGATTTTCACTCAGAAATTGCTAATACATTTCACAAACCATTACAAAGGAACAGCAAGTAACACATATAATTAAATGTAAAATAGAAAAACTGAAATAGTATCTTTTTTTTCCTAAAGCACACTTCAATAATCTGTTTTGTTTGCTACTTACTATTTACTATTAACTACGTAAACTACACTGTTTACAACACTAGGGTTAAACTACACTATATTAGTTAGCTAAAACTACACATGAAAAGTAGCTTACTACATTGAAACTACAAATATACTGCACACTTTTTGTTTGAGCAGGTAAATGAAATTCACATTAATTCACATTCAACCAATAACACTAGAAAACACCCTCATTTATAAAACTGGGTTAAAATCAGTGATGCATAGAAGTATATTTCTAAATATTGTGCGACAATAAGACACACATATGGTACAGGGAATTCTTCTTTGAATCAGTTTCATGTACGTGCCCAAATAAGTAATTCTAAATTGAATTGGTCTCAATGCTATACTGTAAAGCTTCATGAGCAATATGATTTGATAAAAAATAAAAATAAAAATAAAAAAGCAATGCAGCCTTTTGTTACAGCTCCTGTATTGAAATACTAGCTTTTAAATGGGAAGGCAGCAGTTTTGATGCTTTTTAAGTTTAAAAATAAGTGAATATTGTTGCTGATTTTAGTTAGTTACTCCACAGGGCTGCAGCTATTCTCAATGTAACAACATTTTCTAATGTAACATTATTCAAAGGCTTACTGCAAGTTAGATGGATGCATGTGTTTCTGATAGGTTGTCAGGACATATGGCCATGTTTATGTGTTCTGTTTGTCATTTCTAAGCTTGTAAAGCACTGAAGTTTAAATTTCATATGGACCACCACATGGAGAAAATGGAAATCTGGTGACAGAGGAGGCCTCCGATTGGCTCTCAACCAAAGAGGAACTGTGTGTATCTGTCGCAGGTGGGCCTGTACTGCTGTACATTTTTACTGTGGTGGTTTACCCCAGTCGAACCTCTGGCTGGCAGCAATTGCTAACAGATGGCATGTATGCGAGTACTCTGAATACTCAAGGAATAATCCACCGTATAAGGGTAATTTACTCTGTCTAACATTCCAGAATGATAATCCACATACAAACTAATACTGTACACGAGGACTTATTTATTTATGACGCATTGAAAATGAAAGAATAAATCTTAAGTGATTGAGTAAAAAGACTTTGGTTTACCTCAAAGTACTCATGTGTGGCGTCGGCTCCTTTCCTGACTGAGGTAGAGGAATTCTTTAGGAAAGCAGCTCTGCAGGCTGGATCAGCCTCAAACCACCTTCATTACGCAGTCTAGACGAGACCTCCAGGAACCCCACTGACAGGCTCCTTCCATCCCAACCCTCACCCCACCTACCTATCCCACTACATCTCCCTCCCAAATGGGTCAGAAGCTGAAGGAAGATGGTCATTTTTGTCCCAAAATATTCTGATATTGGGAAGCAAAGTGACTTTCAGATGACAAGCTGATTATGCCATTGTGTGTTAAAATATTGGCCCATGATGCCCCTGTGTTACATTTGTGGGACACACTGGCTCTTTTCCAACCCCTAGTGAGCTGCCTATGTGGGCAGCATTTTATGACATTATTGGTGCACTCCTGGCATGAAAACTGTTCCAAAAGATAAGCAGCATGATAAGATAATTTATTTTTTGCCAAATTTTAAGGCAGCATCGTATGTTGTGGAGAAAGCTATCATAAAATGCATTTTGATGAGTTCAGCAAAGAAATTGGTTACAATTTATTTTGATAGTCCACTTTAAACATTCTACTAACTGTAAGTAACTTTGCAACTACATGTCAACTAACTCTCATTAGAGCATTTGTAGACTGTAAGGTTAGGGTTAGTGGAATAAGTTGGCGTACTTGCAAAGTTACTTAAAGTCAGTAGAACGTCTGTTGAGCGACCATCAAAATAAAGTGTTAGTAGATAATAAGCAGACAGTCTTCTAATACTCTAATGACTGCTAGTTGACATCAGGGGCGGATTTAGTGATTTGGGCGCCACAGGCAAAATATATGAATGGGGCCCTATGTATTTGCACACATTTACAAATTTAGCCTTGAGGTTCCTTTTTTTGTTGTTGTGATGCTTGCTGCTGAATAATGGTGCCCCACAGTTGTTTCCAATGTTTCTACATTGTTCATGTACATGTTATAATGGCTTTCTTTCATGTTGTAGACCACGAAATAGCAATTGATTTACAGTTTTCACAAAAACAAAATAAATTATAAAATGATAAACCTCACAATTGAGCCTTTAAACAATTTTTTTAAGAAAAGAGATGAGTCGGAAGTATAAATTATTATATTAATTTAAAACGGGGTTATGTGGGTGGATTTTCGCATTGGTCTGAACAAAAACGGCAGACGTGATTATTGAAACATCGATTCTCCGCCAGCTGGAGGCGCTTTTGGAACATCAGAAATACAGCGGTTTCCCCAGGAAAGGCTGTAAACAAAGCGCTGCACTCATAAACGCTACTTTATCAGATAAAATGAAAATGCCATGGAAAGTTTTCTGAAGACAGTCGGTTCCCTTCATTCATTCATATAAAAACTTGAATTAGTAAAAATATAGCCAATATTGAGGAGGAAAGTCCACTGATGACTGTGATGAGTTACCAGCATAAGGCTGTCTAATTCTAAACTTTAAAATACACTTATTGTAGTTATTTTAACTACAAATTTAAATAAAAATGAAAAAAATAATGAAAAGGAAATTATACATTTACACACCTAAGGATTATATCAACCAAACAAACTGCATATGCGTCCTCTACTTGGGTTCTTATGAATGAAGTAAGCAGCATTTAAAACAATAAACATATAATACACACTGTTGCTCAATATTTAATTACAGCTTCAGATGCATGATATTTTCATTTGCTACAAGCAGGATACACGAGAAGTGTGTTGAACTCGGACACGCAGACGGTTGTCATGGTGATAAACACCGTAAAAAGCAACCATTCGCGTGTCCGCGCTGAAAAGCATTTCAGAGGGCCCTTGGCTTTTGGGGGCCCAAGGCGGTTGCCTACCTTTGCCTAATGGTTAAGTCTGCCTCTGGTTGACATGTAGTTGCAAAGTTATTTATAGGTAGTTGAATGTCTAAAATGGACTATCAAAATAAAGTGTTACCGAGAAATCTATCAGGAAGTGGATGAAACGAGAAATGTTGATAAAACAAACAAACAAAAAATCAATACGGAAAAGTATTTATAAAGTATGTTGTAATTAAAATGTAATCTTTGTAACACAGTTGGATCTAAATATGCATACTTCCCTAATATATAGTAGGCAAAAAAAGTATGTGAAATGATGTGATTCTGAATTCACAGTATTCAGAAAGCAGTAGGTGGAAAGTAATCGAATGACCTATTGGTGAGATTCTGAAGTGCACATTCGATGGACTCTTTACTATCCCATGCAGGAGAGGAGTTGCGAATGGCAGTGAAGCGACGCAACTGACAGTGTAAGTCACATGACACTTGCAACATGGCAGATGTTGTATGTCCAGATTTCATTCATACTACACACATTTACACTATATAGAACATTCCTTTATAACAGTTGCCAAGTTTGTTCCTTATGAAATGTTGTACAGACAGTCCCTTATGAAAATTAACCATGGTTTTATTATAGTAAAACAGTAGTAACCATGTTTTTTTTTCTTTTTGCCATATTGATTACCATTTCTAAAACCAGTTTTACTACAAATACCATGGTTTAACTACGGTTAGTGTAGCAAAACCATGGCTAATTTGTAGTTACCATGGTTTAACTATAGTAACCATGCATTTTTGGCTTTTAAAACCATGGTTAATTTTTGTAATGGGTTTGCGATTTAGAATATTGTGTTATTAGCTTATCAACATGCAAACACCAAACTATTGAAATCAACTGAGAGTCTTCCACTGTGTATGAAATATGTATGAAGAGCATTTCAAATTCATTAAAAACTGAATTGAAACTGAATTCTAAATTTCAGTTAGAACTCAAAATTAATTGGATACTTGTTCTTTGTATACTTGCCTCCTTTAGTAACTTACAGGTATTTAGCCACTTTTTGCTTGTGGCTATTTTCAAAACATTAGCTTAACTACTTCAAATTATTCAAAGTAACTTTCACAAAATTGATATGTGATTAAATAAAACAGACTATGAATGTGCAGTGTCAGAAAGCAATAAATAATGTGTTTAGCAACCAACTTATGTATGCACATATTGTGTATAACCTTAATATTATACAATACAATTACACAAACCTGCATCTAGGGAACCTGGTTCCATTTTGGATACACCTTTACTAGCATTAGCTGAGGCATGATAGTCATAGTTTCTGTCTAATTACGAAACCACCAAAACTCTACCCATTCGCCACACACATCGCTTTCCATTCAGACTACTAGTGTCTGTGTTTCCATAATGCTACATATATATATATATATGAAAGTGTCTTTCCACAGTTCATGGAAAGATATCTCGGAGAACACACACCAAAATATGTTGTGGAGACATTATGGACTGGAGGGGTGAAGAGGTGCATTAAAAAAAAAAAGAGAAAGAGAGAAGTGTGCGAGAGAGTGCGTGTGTGTGTGTAATTTGACAATGAATTCCAGTGTGATGACAAGTAACAGCTGCCGGCATCTCAGTGGCCCTGCTCTCTACATGAGTGTGTGTACGTGTGTGCGGTTGAAGCTGTGGAGAAACCTTAAACACACATAATGTACCGAGTGAAGAATGTAGATACGGCCTGGAATTTGACCCATTATCCAAAACCTGAACCCTGCTAATGTAAAATGGCCCTCCCTTTAAAGTCAACATGCTGCAAAAGACTGTGAAATTAAAAATGATTCAAATGAAAGTTTGGCCAAATTGAATTAATTCACTTTGATATCAAATGCTTATTTATAAAAGTGATGTGTTTAAATCGAAGAAGTGCTCTTTAACTGGACCTTCTATAGTCCTCATCTGACTTTTTTTAGACAGTTATTGTCTTATTTATAGGAATCTTGACACTTGAACCCATCTCCATTAGCTAAAGCCTCTTAAGCAACATGTGCATTACCTGGGTCAAACAACAGAGGCTTGATTTCTTTACCAAGTCATTGCCTCAAGCATTAGAAACAAACCTGGTTATTCTGGTTATTCTTCACTTAGCAAACCCTTTCATCCACAGAAAACAGCATTACATTTTTACTCTGGTTACCCTAGAACAAACAGAGACTCACAGTGAAATATGTTCTTGGGTTCTTTCTCCAAATTCCATAATGTCAGCTGTCTAGTTGGAGTTGACGAGTTCCTGTCCACATTCACTTTGGCTGGTGGATGTTCTTCCTTCACCACCCAGGAGTTTGAAACATGATTCTCTGGTTCATCTTCCTTGGAGAAGCAACCTTCTGGGGTTCTTGTTGAAATAAATGACAATCGGTGTGTGGATGAACTTCATCTTGCCCGTTTGGCCTCCTCCATGCCAGGAGCACAGGGCGGTGAAGAAGAGGTTTCAATATTTTTATAGCCCTGGTCATTTCACCCTTCGTCCCAGAACTGTTACTGTTGATGACTGATTCATTTGCTAATGGACACAGGTGACTGGAAGAACCTACCAAGGTCACCATTCCTCCAGAGTCCATGAGAGCAGACCTGATGTTGTCAGACGAGATAACACTGAGGCTGCTCATTGGGTTTTCTGTGATGAGTGTTCTAAAGCTTGAGGAATGATGAGCCAGATGATTTTTTATTGTTTTGATTGGAGTCAGATGCTGGTGGGTCCAAAATCTTACAGTAAATAATTTTATATATTGATGATAATAGGCTATAGACTACCTGTCAGTAATATTTTCATTTTAAATTACTACTTTCATTCAGCAAGGATTTATTAAATCAATCAAAATTGATATTAAAGGTTTTGACATTGTTACAAAGTTCTTTCTATCTATCTATCTATCTGTCTGTCCGTCCGTCCGTCCGTCCGTCCATCCATCCATCTA
>NW_015547693.1:260665-266759 GCF_001515605.1 Sinocyclocheilus anshuiensis
ATCTATCTATCTATCTATCTATCTATCTATCATCTATCTATCTATCTATCTATCTATCTATCATCTATCTATCTATCTATCTATCTATCTATCATCTATCTATCTATCTATCTATCTATCTATCATCTATCTATCTATCTATCTATCTATCTATCATCTATCTATCTATCTATCTATCTATCTATCATCTATCTATCTATCTATCTATCTATCTATCATCTATCTATCTATCTATCTATCTATCTATCATCTATCTATCTATCTATCTATCTATCTATCATCTATCTATCTATCTATCTATCTATCTATCATCTATCTATCTATCTATCTATCTATCTATCATCTATCTATCTATCTATCTATCTATCTATCATCTATCTATCTATCTATCTCTCTATCTATCTTTCTATCTATCTATCTATCTATCTATCTATCTATCTATCTATCGATCATCTATCTATCTATCTATCTATCTATCTATCTATCTATCTATCTAATCGATCATCTATCTATCTATCTATCTATCTATCTCTCTATCTATCTAATCGATCATCTATCTATCTATGAAAGATTTCTGAAGGATTATCTAATCGATCATCTATCTATCTATGAAAGATTTCTGAAGGATTATCTAATCGATCATCTATCTATCTATGAAAGATTTCTGAAGGATTATCTAATCGATCATCTATCTATCTATGAAAGATTTCTGAAGGATTATCTAATCGATCATCTATCTATCTATCTATCTATCTATCTCTCTATCTATCTAATCGATCATCTATCTATCTATGAAAGATTTCTGAAGGATTATCTAATCGATCATCTATCTATCTATGAAAGATTTCTGAAGGATCATGTGACACTGAAGGCTGGAGTAATGATGCTGAAAATTCAGCTTTGGTCACAGAAATAAATTACATTTTACAATATATTTAAATAGAAAACAGTTATTACACAATATTACTGTTTTTACTGTATATTTGATCAAATAAATGTAGCCTTGGTATAAAATAATTTCAAAAACACAAAAGATCTTACCAACCCCAATCTTTTAATAAATAGTAGTGTGTATCACATTTTTTTAATTTTGCTGGAGATTTAATGGATACATATTTTATGTTATTTATTTATTTATTTATGTATTTATTTCTTTATTTCTTTATTTATTTATTTATTTATTTATTTATTTATTTATTTATTTTCCACTAATTAATTTATGAATTGCATTTAATAATTTAATTGATTACTTAGTAATTAATTATTTATTTAATCTATTTTTCATTTAATTTTTTTTAAATCTAAATATTAACAAATGAATCATCTGTACATTTCTTGAGGCATTTTTTCTAGCATTGAAGTAGCCAGTGAATGCAATACCTTACAAATGACGTAATATAATTTGGGTGTTTTCTTGACTGACATTAGTCGGGGGAAAAAAAAAAGTTCGTCCTGCTCTTTAAAGTACTGTCCACTAATACACTACAGTACATATTAGTACCTAAAGTTTAGCACTTTTTTTCTGAGTGTATAAGTACAAAATACTGTATATTCACTGCTGTACAAATAGTATGATATGTTTCTACCGTCCCATACAGGGCCGGATTAAGCACACATAGGGCCCCAAGGGCCCCCCTTCATATTAGCCTATCTTGGTGGCGCAATGTTTTCTACCACAGGAACAATTAGTATTTTTTTATTTTTTTTTAAATAATCACATTTCAAACACAGAGATACAATGAGTATATGCATTCTAAATATTCATGGATACAACTCATTAAAAAGCATAAATGCATTAAAACCAGATATATGAAGTCAAAGCAAACAGATTTCCAGAAATAGCAACAACTTTTGCACATGCGACTGCCTTAAGGAGTTTACTTTAGTTGTATTATTAGAAGGTGTTCTTTCTGTGCCTAGAAGAAGAGAATCATCAGGGCTGGAATTGGGCTAAAATTCAGCCCATCTGGCCCACACGGTCCCCCATCAATGTTTTGCTGGCTTAGGGCAATTGGAATAAATAAATTGGATGGAACCAAATAATATATATGTTTTAATACACTGCAAATGCATTTAACAATATTAATATTCCCTTATATTACATGCTCTTAATAACTGAATTTATATTTTACTTCAATAAAAGTTTATTAACTATATACATTTGTAGTTGCCCTAATGGAACGCTATACTGTAATTATAGAATCCAGAGTTAGCCTAACTGTAGTATTAGTAAGATCATGAATCAGGCAAAAACCAAGCTGCTCAATACCATGGTTTTATGGATTCTATAAGAACAACCAAAAAGAGAAGAAGGAGAAGAAGAAGAAGAAGAAAACTATAGTGTTTGTAATGAGAAACATCTTAAACGTGAAACTAAAACAACCTCTATAAAAGTGACTTGTTGCCTTTATATTACCCAATATTTAATATATGTAGCCCAATAGTGACATTAATAATAAATACCATAATTCCATATTTCTACAGTGTTAGTAATTGCATTGTTAATAGCGGTGCTGTGTGGATTGAAATGCTTGTATTTATAATTTTTCATTTTACATGATCGGAGCTATTTAGTCTGGTTTCAGATAGCTTAAAAGCCTTGATTGTCTACATATAATGTTAATAAGTGTCGTTTGTCGAATTCAAATGGATCAAGCGCTGGTTATCACTTCAATAGAGCAGCGAAAGCAGCAAGCTCGTCAGCGTTGTGCGGGAGGCACTGGTCCGGTTCAGCTGTTTAATCACGTGGCGCCGTTTCATTGGCTTTTGGTGTTTGTTTCCCATGTGCTCCAGTAAAGGCGTAGCGATTAAAAGATAGCAACACTAGTGTAAACGAGTACAAAGACATTATCTCTCATACCATTTGGAGAAAAATAGCGCAGACATTCTTTCTAGTGTGCATTGTCGAAGGCTAACGTTCACATCCACGAGATACACAGATACATTCAGTGTCAGTGTTGGTGATTCGTCTTTGTTCAAAGAACTGCTAGTCAGCTGTCAAATTCTTTATTTTCTTTATTCTCAGTGTCCACATGCTTTAGCTCCATATGCTGGTCTCTAGAGTGGCCAATGAGATCTTTCTCATTTTCTGCATCTGCATCACATTCTATTTCTTGTTTCTTGTTTTGCTTTGTATGTCTGGCTCTCTTTTGCATGGCATGCACATCTTTGTCTTGATTTCAGACGGTCTGCACCTGTGTTTTGCCTGCTTCAGCTGCTCTTCAAATATCAATGACTTCCTCTACTGTAAGATCGGATGCTCTTATTTCAGAGGTTAATCATTAATCCACAGTTTCTTCCTGATCATGCCATTCTCTGCAGTCTTTACAGTTTTGTTTTTGCTCAGTCACATGCTTGTCTGTGGTAACAGAATAAGTAACTGTAATTCTAATAAGCTAATAAGCTCCTCAGACATAACCAAATCCCATCATTGTTTCTTCTTTAATATATAGATAGATAGATAGACAGACGGACGGACGGACGATAGATAGATAGATAGATAACAGGGGGCACAGAGAGGATGCAGAAGGTTTGGGTGAAAGATGTTTTAATTAGGGCTGTCGATTTAACATGTTAATTTAATTAATTAGTTATTAATAAAAAATAATAATAACGCATTTAATGCACCTGCCCTGCCCCAGTCTGTAGGACCTCTTACATTTAATGTGGTTGACTGGTGACGAACATGATGCAGAACAACAACTCGGTGCATGATGATGAAGCCTACAGAATGCAGTTTTGTGCCCCTAAGATTCAAGAGATTGGGGCAAAAATGGCAGAGTTTTTGTCTTATATTTACATCTTATGATATTGTTAAGCAATAATCACATGGGTGCTGTTTTAGGCTGTTGTAGCCTAAAAGTTTATGTGTAATAAATTTGATGTTGAATCAAATATTAAGCTACTTTTTGTAATGATTATTTAATGCTTTTCTCATTTAACACAATAATGGCTTTAAATGATCTTTTGGTTTAATTTCTCAGCCAAATTCAATGTGTGATTAACTTGTGATTAATTAGATTAATTATTTGCCACATTGTGAAAGTAATTAGATTAAAAATTGTAATTGCTTGACAGCCCTAGTTTTAATGTTAGAAATAAGTATTTTGTGCTCACCATGACTGCATTTATTTGATCCAAATACGGTAAAAATAAAAAATAGAAATGTAAGTTATCAATTAATGTAGTAAATAAATTGATTAATAAATTGAGTTGATGCATGGATATGTATCCTAATTCCTTGACTACAACTAAACTTATATATATATAGTTTTGAACATTAAAAAAAATGACCTGCCACTGGGGGAAAAAAAGGAATAGCCCCAATCTCTGCAATGACATGCAGTAATGTGCATGCTCCATAAAGTACTGTCAGAAAGCTATAGACTTACTGCTTTCTTTCTTTAAGAACCCTCACTATTCTAAAAACATCTGTTTGCACAGAGGGCCTTTCTGTGCTGCATGGTGGAGAGTGTGTAACATGTCACGCTGACTGCAACGGGATCCCATGAGGGCCCTTGAGAGGGTCAGGGGGTAATTGGTTAATTTGTATATGATCAGGATCAGATGCCTGCCTCTGGTTGATTTAAAGGTCAGAAAGAAATAAAGAATAGATTAACCGTGAATACAAAACAAAAGCAATTCACGTTTTGACATCATTCAAACTCACCACCATTTTGTTCCAGTTTGTGGTCCTGTTTCCCAAACTTAAAGGCGTGTTTCATTGAAATCAACCACTGAAAGGTGTAGATTGATACTGATACACTAAGCTGATCTAACTGATAGGATGTGTCCATCTATGTGGTTGCCAGAGCACATGGTTCCCATCGTATGCAGACATCATGTTGAGAAGAACCAGTGCAGATTCGAAAAGATGAAGAAGAACGAAAGCTCTTAATGCTGGAGCAGATTCTGCTCTCAGTGCGGCTGATAGCTAAAGAGTGTCTTTGGTTCTTCAAGTGCTCACAGAAAATGCCAGAGCCCGAGACAGCAGTCAAAACACGCCTCTTCAAATCGCTGTTATGAAGGGATATGGGAGAGCTGCAAATGGTAAAAGTTTTCTCCTTTGCTTTGGGGCTTTGAAAGTGTGTGTGTGTGTGTGTGTGTGTGTGTGTGTGTGTGTGACTTAATGCTCGCGCAGTGACAACACCGCAGGCATCTGGCTCATGTACAGGCTCTCAATTTCCCTCTCTCACTTTCTTTTTTCTTTCTGTTTAGACTCGGCCCCTATACTGTCCTTATTCTTCAACTGCAATACAGTAAAAACAGTAATATTGTGAAATATCATTACAATTTAAAATAGCTGTTTTCTATGTGAATAAATTATAAAATGTAGTTTATTCCTGTGATGCAAAGCTGAATTTTCAGCATCATTACTCCAGTCTTCAGTGTCACTGAAAGATGTCTCTTATGCTCACTGAGGCTGCATTTATTTGATCAAAAGTACAGTAAAAAACTGTAATATTTTGAAATATTATTACCATTTCCATTTTAATATATTTTAAAACATTATTAATATTATTACTATAAAGTTATTATTCCTGTGATGCAAAGCTGAATTCACATTCAGTGTCACATAATTCTAAATCATTCTAATATGCTGATTTGCTGCTCAAGAAACATATCTTTGTATTTACCATTTATTGTGTTTAAAACAGCTTTTTTTCTTTTTTTTTTTTTTACTGATACAATACCATTCAAAAGTTTGGGGTCAGTAAGATTTAATATATGTGAATTACTGTAGATTGATCAAAAGTGACAGAAAATACTTTTATGATGTTGCAAAATATTATTATTATTTTTTTATTTCAAATAGATGATGTTCTTTTGAACTATTCTATTTATTCTATTCTATTTATCAACTTTTTATTTATCAAGAATCCTAAATAAAATGTAGCATGGTTTTACAGTTAAAACAGTTCCCCTTCAGGAACTCGAACTGCGTCGATATTCGCTTTGGGAACGCCCCTGCGTGACCGCGTTCTGAAGCACGTGTAAAATCAGTCCAATGGAGCAGCGAGACATCACGAGCGGGGTGACGTGAGCGCCAGGAAGTATAAAAGCGCATCCGGCAGAGCGCAAGTTAGCTTCTGCT
>NW_015547693.1:267932-268148 GCF_001515605.1 Sinocyclocheilus anshuiensis
ATCATGGGGCTGAATGATAAGGGATATGGGGCGATGCCAGTGGTGGAGCAGACGCTTGCGAGCTATCTCTCCCCAACCTCAGCATCGTCCCTGAAGGCCACGAAGCTTCCCACCAGGCCTGTTAGGCTTACATCGAGTCTGGTTAGGAAAGCTTATACGGCGGCTGCTCAGGGGTGGGGCTGCTGAGCGGGAGCAGCCCAAGCCATCAAGCTCCTC
>NW_015547693.1:268670-268940 GCF_001515605.1 Sinocyclocheilus anshuiensis
GCAACTGCATACTCAATTACATCGACAATTGGTTGATACTAGCTCGATCGGAGCAGTTGGCGGCTCTCATCGAGATGTCGTCCTCGCCCATATGAGAGAGCTGGGATTAAGACTAAACGCCAAGAAGACTGTACTTTCTCCACTACAGAGAACCACTTATTTAGGGATTCTACCATGATGGAGGCACGTTTGTCTCCTGCTCGTATCGAGTCAATCCTCACGACAGTCAAGAGAGTAAGAGAAGGCCAGTCACTCACTGTCAAACAGTTT
>NW_015547693.1:269175-276098 GCF_001515605.1 Sinocyclocheilus anshuiensis
GCTGCCCCGTGGCGTAAGGCAGATCAGCTTTTTGTTTGTTTTGGTCCGCCAAAGAAGGGATTTCTGGCGACCAAGCAGACTATGAGTAGGTGGGTGGTCGAGGCCATCTCACTAGCCTACGAGTCCTCTGGCCTCCCGTCACCTATGGGGGTCAGAGCGCACTCGACCAGGAGTATGGCGGCCTCCAAGGCTTTCAACTTGGGTGTGGCCTTGCAGGACATTTGTGCTGCGGCGGGCTGGTCCTCTCCGCACACTTTTGTCCGCTTCTATAACCTAGACCTGGCATCTACCCCTGGTTCCCAAGTTCTCTCTTCGTGATGTGCTCATCTGATACACACACAGGCAGGGACTTGGTAGTATGGCACAGTGGGTATTCTCGTTCCCAAAGTGAATCTCGACGCAGCTCGAGTTCCTGAAGGGGAACGTCTGTAGGTTACGTATGTAACCATGGTTCCCCGAGGGAACGAGACGCTGCGTCTCCTTGCCATACTCCCTGCATCCCTCCAGGCGCTACTTCATCGAAGCTAACTTGCGCTCTGCCGGATGCGCTTTTATACTTCCTGGCGCTCACGTCACCCCACTCGTGACGTCTCGCTGCTCCATTGGACTGATTTTACACGTGCTTCAGAACGCGGTCACGCAGGGACATTCCCAAAGCGAATCTCGACGCAGCGTCTCGTTCCCTCTGGGAACCATGGTTACATACGTAACCTAGAGACGTTTTCAATATTGATAATAAGAACCATTATTAATAGCACCAATACAAATTGATAATAATAAACATAAAATCAGCATATTAGAATGATTTCTGAAGGATCATGTGACACTGAAGACTGGAGTAATGATGCTGAAAATACAGCTTTGATCACAGAAATAAATTGCATTCTATAATATATTCACATAGAAAACAGCTATTATAAAATCTAATAATGTTTCACAATTTTACTGTTCTACTGTATTTTTTAACAAGTGAATGCAGTCTTGATGAACAGAAGACATAAAGAGTGTATAAAGTTATACATAAAGTTTTTTTTTTTTCTCTAAAATGTTGTTATAGTATTGGTTGCTTCTTCTAAGTTAAATTTAACTTAATGTGTCTTTATCCCGGAAACATCCAACATTAAATGGAACATGAATTTACATTGGCCTGAAACCAAACGCTGAGAGTGGGCTCCTCACTTCAGAAGTCCAGCACACGCCACTCCCCTGAACATAGAAAAATAAGCCACTCTGAACAACTTTCTTTTACCCCTTTCCCCTCCCTCTCATGCATAACTGTCTCCAACACCCCCAAATCCCCCGTTCCTCTCCGTCTATAGACCTCCTCCTGATTCCCTAATGATGACAGTGGTTCATTAGTAGCCCAACACAGAGGTTCTCTCTCTCTCTCTCTATCTCTCTCTGTCACATACACTCAACCTTCCCCTGCTTTTTTCCTGCTGTTTTTACAGACCTGTGGCACCTCTTTATTTTACAGCAGCACACAGTAGTCTAACACAGCTCAGATCAGGTCTCAAGAATCTGGATTCAATATACAGGGTCTCTTTCAGTGCCAGTAAATGGGACAACCAGGAGAACAACCATTTTCCAAAGAGCACCAACTGGAAACTGTACATATATAGCACCTAAGAGAAGATCAACTCAAGTCATCAACATGTCTAACCAGGTGCAGAGTCATACATTTTGCCAGTAAATGCAGAAAATACATGGGTAAAAACAAATTTTGTTAGTAACTGGGCTTCTGTTTCCATCATGTTAAACCCATTATGTCACATAGCAGGTAGCCCCACCCACAGTGAACTCTCATTGGCTGTAGCTGTCTAACATTAAAAATGTTCTGATTGGCTGCAATTTTTGTTACACAGAATTTAGATTTTTAGATTTCCCCAATATACTGAATTCAAGAACAGCACCACCCCTGGTGGAGTATTGAATATTGGGCAAATATTTGATGCTCAGATTTCAAACCATTTTCACTCTGACTGTGACCTTTTGAAGCCCAACTAATGACTTGCGGCCAGTTCACATGATGTATCTGTATACGAGAATTGTTGTCTTGATCAGAGCAGGACCTTTTACTGTTTTAAAGGGGTCATGAACCTGCGTTTGATTTTCTCGTTATTTACACTACATGTGCGAATCGGTAGGCGGGGCTAAACAGGCAGTGATGTAGAAGCAGGCGTTGATCTTCTTCCGAGGAGGCGGGGTTTAGCTACACTATTACATCATAGAGCGGCACATTCCACAAACTGTCGTTTTGGCAGATTGGCTCTTTTTATAAGCTGTTTTTAGACTAACGAGAAAGATTTGAGTTTTGAAACTTGCAAGACGTTTCTATAGTACAATGACCTCTTATATGTCAAAAGATCAAGGGAATTTTGATTTCGCAGTTCATGACCTCTTTAAGTTCAAATGCATGTTACATCTTTCATTTGCGTTCACTACTTTCACTGTTTACTGTGTACACTTCCCGGTTTTCTGCTACCCAGCCATCTTGTAAAGTTGCCCTTCCATGATGCTCTCCACAGCACTCTTCACGTGAAGGTCAAAGCGGCGTACGACCTTTGTGTGGAAAGATGCACTGAAGACTTGACATGAGTCATATGAAAGAGACTTTACAGCTCGCTGTGAGTGATACACCCTTCCAACTCATGAATAAACCAAATGTTAGAGGATACAGTTCAACTTTTAACTATAATGAAGACCTATTTAATTGTATGCATCTACTTGACCAGCAGATTTTCATTGTTTCTTTAATGAATTCCTCTTGGAACCAAAGAAGCAAAGTCCAGAGTCTGGAGTGTGTCTGTTGACAAGACCGCTGGATGACCTGTAGAAAGTGCAAAACTCCCTCATTCACACTTTCACTTTTTCATACAATCAGAATTGAAGAGAGACAGCGTTGTTCTTGTTGTTCTGTGTCTCTGGTCTGTTTGTTCTTTTCCAGGCGCTCATGGGGCATGTGAAGGGGGCTGATATACAGGGCACCATCGAGGCTCTTCTGACCTGGCCTGCCGTTTGTGTTTTGTGTAGACGGAGCGAAAGCGAACGAGGAGACGAGGATCATGTCCTCTCTTGGAGAAGTGCTAACTTGGACAGGGAAAGGAATTTTCTGTGGTTTATTCAGAGAGCGGCTCCATCTGTGTAAACTGGCGCTTGCCAGGACGTCGACTCCCTCGCTTTCTGCACAGACACACGCTTAACCCCTTCAACACCTTCTGCTCACCATATCTGCTAGTCACAAACAATTACACAGCTAACAAGATACTATTACTTAATATTGCAAAGTAAAAATTACATCTTCCAGAAGCAGAATCAACCAAAAACTAGACAAACCCTTTTGAAAAAGAAGTGCAGTACAGTATACTTTTGCGTATTACAAAAATAATACACTTTAAAGTAAAAGTAAAACGTTTAATTTGACAGAATTACAAAATACTTAAGTGTTCCATGAAACATTGCCATCAAAGTATGTCTTTAAGTACACTTAAGTGGCCTTTTATTTCATTAATATTATATTATCTGCAAGTACAGTTCTGCAAGTTTTTGAAGCACACTACAAGTGCACATGTCATGTTTACAATACCAATTTACCATGTTAACCATAGTTTCTGATAAAACATCATAGTTACAAGAGTTCGTGTTGCTACAATAAAGCTAACTTGCTATTAGCCACCACTGTCATCATGAACAGAAATGAAACAAATTAAATCTCATATCGGTCACATATTATCATTTTAGTAGCAACCAAAACTGTATCTGTGGTTACCTGGGTAATTTTCGTAAATGTTTTGTGCTGAGTAGTGCCAAGCTTTTTTTTTTTTTTTTTTTGGTTCCTATTTAGTGTCTTTACCAGCAGTGGTAAAATTAAAGCAATTTAGAGAGGTTATGTAAGTATTTGCTGAAACATTTTCTGTCTTGCCTGTTGAAATTGTGACTAAGCAGGCAGTTAATTTGTGTGTGTGTGTGTGTGTGTGTGTGTGTGTGTGTGTGTGTGTGTCATTATCTCCATTACTGTGTTCTGAGTGAGTTTGTTGAGAGTGACTATATTCCTTAAACTGAAGTAAACTCAGTTATGCTGCCATAAACCGGGAGTGTGATTGGTGAAACTAGGCTAACCTTTAAATAAACACACATGTGTGCGCGCACACACAGACAAGCACGCTGGTCTGGACATGAACACTTCAACCTTAACTCCCTCTGCTGGAGATACGTTCAACAGGAAACACAGCCGAACTTCTGGAAAAACTGTGATTTCATAACAGCTGAAGAGACACTGAGATTTTCCTTTTTTCATACTTACAAACAAACCCTGAACATGACTGGCTTTATCACACATTTGGGTGGAATGTGTTTTAAACATTGACAGATGTCTTTGTACGTGAAAACGACTGAAAAAGATTGCACTTTTCAACCTAGACTCGCAAGAAAATCACACACTGATAGTAGACGACTCCTTATAGTGGCTATAAAACAGTTTCACTTTAATTATCTTTAAACAAACGTCTAAATAGAACATCCTTTGATGCATGAACAGTTCGAATTACAAACGGTTATTTAATGCATTGTATTTTTGTGTTCATTTAAAAAGTCAATACTGTCTTTAAAATGGCAGGACTACTATACACTGTATTTTCAGCCTTTGTACTACTTTTAAAGTCCCAAAACCATGTCAGAATATTTCTTAGGCTGAATATAACTTTATTCATGATGTACTCTGTTATTCTCATTAGTCTCTTTAAACTCTTTGTCTCTGGTCTTCCTCATCTTCTGTCTCTCTGAATCACGGGGCTGTCCCTGGCACACTGACTGGAAGCCTCTAGTTTATGAGTGGAGCTGGCACTCTGCCCGGCCCTATGGCTGCTCTGCCTCTCGTCCCACAGTTAACCCCTTACTGCCTCCACGGCCTCGGGATCAGCTGTGCTCCACACTTAACCCTTTACTCACACCTTACGTCAGTCTGAGCCAGGAACCTTAGTAATAGTTTACTTTGAACCTTTCTTAAATAATTTGAAGTCAGCATGAAATAAAAAGTTACCCTATTTTCTCGATGCATGTTATTTAGCTTATTGTGAACCATTCTTCAATGCATGTTTTAATGCAAAAATATATATCTGACCTCGTAAGTTTTAATCAAAATGTTATAACTTGATTGATTTGATTTGATTTGACTTTTCCAAATGTTTAGTTCTCTTAAACCCCGCCCCTACAAGCTCACATTCATCATCCCTGCCTCAAATTTATTTTCTGAAAGCTTCTTACAGTCACATGTACGTCGTTTTCTGTTCTTTTTCAATTCAATTACAATTCAATAAAGCATGCGAAAGAACCACATAAATATATCTCATGACTCGTGTGCTATATATTCAGTCACAGTTATATATATTATATATAAAAAGTTATTTTATATATATATATATAATTTGTTTATTTTTGTGATATATATATACACACACACACACACATATATATACATATATGTTAATAAATGTGTAAAGTGTTTTACATTCAAAATTAAAATGTAATTCATTAAATTTAAATGTACTACTTTTTTGGGAACTCAAAAAAAATGCAGCAAAAAAAATCAGTCTCGTTTTACTACCAGACATCTTATCTTTAATTTATTTTTAGCAAGCTTTATGAAATGAATACATTAGGAAGGGTCACAACACCAGCAATGGCCAAACATCCATGTCTGTAACTGGACTAGCCATATTTATAGACCACAACATTAGTCTCACTTCTTTCTTCCTCTGAACTCAGAGTTAAATTTTTTTATTTTTTTTTATTTTGCAAGCTATACTTTGAATTTGGTTAGACAATGAAAGTGAAAACTGTTGAATTTATGCTCCGCAAGTTTCTTGTGCTTTGGGAAGAATAATTTGCTATATTTCTGTGTTCATGTCTTCTTTCCTCAAATGGTATCATATACAGTACCCATGATGCTCATAAGGTCTGTGCATCATTCAATACTGAATTGAGAATTACTTTTAAATACCAGTTCAATTTTTGAACATTTTAATAAAATGTAAATCCTCATTAGATTGTCATTCCTATTTGAATTCTAATTCAGCATCCTCTGCGGCTGAACCAAACTAATTAATTGCTGCCCTTCATTTTTATATCATTATCTTGTTTCACAAATACATCCCAGTATGTTTTATTTTTTTGTTTTTTTTGTGTGTGTGTGTGTGTGTGTCTTTTGACATTGTGAGTGCTGAATCAGGCATGTGCCTGTAAATTAAACATTGTCACTGTCTCTATCACCCTTCATCTCTCGCCCACCATGTCATCAGATCATGGTTGAAGTGTTTTAGAAAGGATTTTTAATAGAACACACCCACACACACACACACACACACACACACACACCTATCATTATGGGGACTCTCCATAGACCTAATGGTTTTGCTACTGTACAAAATGTATTTTCTATCGCCTTACCCTAACCCTACCCCTCACACAAAACTTTGTGCATTTGTAGATTTTCAAAAAACATTTTTTTTCTATATGATTTATGAGCTGCTTTCCTCATGGGGACCACAAGGACAAAATGTACTGGTATTACTGTCCTTGTGGAGACATTTGGTCCCCATTGCGTAGGGAATACCAGGTACACACACACACGGCGCATTTCTGACATCAACAACAAGATTCCAGACAGAATGGTTGCAGTTGTTTGGCTGCAGACGACACGAGGACGAGCTCTATAAATACACAGCATGTTTGACACTTCATACAAACACATACACTATACACAAATCTACTCTCAACTCTACTCATCTTAGTCACCATCCTGTGATTTATTGAGGAGAGGTGCAGGTCAGGACAAGAACCAAAGATTCCCTCATAACTTTGACATTATTGTGTGTTTGTGTAGCAAATGTGCAGCAAACGACACACTGTGTAGTTGTGTGGCACTA
>NW_015547693.1:277282-285151 GCF_001515605.1 Sinocyclocheilus anshuiensis
TAATAAGTGTAGCGAAATTATTTATTAAAACACACACACACATACAGAGTACTGCTCATATGTTTACATACCCCTTGTTAGAATATGCAAAATGTTAATACTTTAAACAAAATAAGAGGGATCATGAAAATTGCATATTGTTTTTAGTACTGTCCTGAATAAGCAATTTCACACAACAGATGTTTACTTATACTCGACAAGACAAAATAATAACAAATATTTTTCCCTTTCTTCCTTTTCGCTCTCTCCCTGTTCTGCATGTCTACTTGGACTCAGCTGTTTGCCATCATGATTGGGATGGCATCTGTTCTCTCTTTTCTCTGATTCTCTTCTCTACTTCTCCCTGCTTCCTTTTAGGCTCTTTGCCAGATTGTTGTTGGTTACTAACCAATTTCTCTATGGCTCCCAAGACAACTTCCAGTCAGTCAGTCAGTTAAGTCCAGTATTCTCTAGTCTAGTCGTGTCCTGTGCTTCATACCTATTCTCTCCCCAATAATCATGTTTCCCGCGAATATCGATCCTGTCACTGAGAACAGGATAGAGTCTGCTGGCTGGGGACCGCACGAATCACACTCCACCTGCCTGCTGCCTGGACTTCTGAATGTTGATCCCAAGACTTCATGCTGACGTGCATTATCACCTGAGTTCGTATCCAGCCCGCCAAGTTCGGCCGGAGAACGGCAGACTGCCTAAGTTTCCTTTTGTTAATAACCTATTTGCATTTACCTGCCTTTGCCCTTACCTGCCTCTATGACAGAATAATCTGGCCAAGTGAAGGAGGATCCAGTGAAGGAGAGGCCGATTCGCTCAGCAGTTGAGTTACAGGGAGCTATGCTGGGCAAACATGAAGAAGAATTATCTGCTGCTAGACTTGCTGTGGAGAGCCTGGCAGCTCAGGTCACAGATCTGACCAATCGACTACATCTCTTGCACCAGAGCCAACCGTCTTCTCCTGAGCCTCGCGAGTCACCACTGAGCCCAGAACTAATAACCCACCTTTGCTAATGGGGTGAGCCCACTGAATGCCGAAGCTTTTTAACCCAATGCAAGGTTGTGTTTTCTCTTCAGCCTTCCACCTATGCTGAGGACCGCTCCAAGATCGCTTATGTGGTCTCTCTTTTGACCGGACAAGCCTGAGACTTGGGAACGGCCATTTGGGAGGCTGAGGCCGAATGCTGCAAGCAGTTTGCTCTGTTTAAGGAGGAGATTATTAAGGTGTTCGACAAGGTGCAACAAGGGGGACGATCTGTATCCGATTATGCAATAGAGTTTCACACGTTAGCGGATATATGTGATTGGAATGAACCGGTTGCAAGCTTTTTAGAGGGGCTCAATGTGTTATTTGTGTTATTTGAAAGACCCTCCCACAGTCTATGCCCTGGATCCTTCGAGCCACTGTTCCGGTGAGTTTCACCATTTCTGGCAATCATAAAGAGTCAATTTCTTTTTTTATTTTTCATTCCCCCTTGACACCGATCGTTTTGGGACGCTCCTGGTTTATGCAGCATAACCCTCAGATTAACTGGGCAGAGGGGTCGATAACATCTTGGAGTCTTTCTTGTCATGGTGAGTGTCTTGTCTCTGTCATTCTTATTACTCCTGACCCTAAGAATCAATTCATAGTAGAGGTGGATGCATCTGACGTAGGCGTGGGAGCGGTGCTGTCACAGCATTTATTAAGCATTAAGCCCGATGCTCTCTCTCACCAGTTCAGTTCGTCAGAGGACAGTTCGACCAAGTGTTGTGAGGTCGAGGCTGTGGTCTGGGGAATCATATTGCTTTAGATTTCGTTACTGGGATACCCCCTCCGCCAAGCTGAACGTGTCAATCAAATTCTCGGCCATATGCTTCACACTCTGGTGGCCCACAATACTTCATCCTGGTGTGAACAGCTAGGATGGGCCGAGTACGCTTATAATTTGTTACCATCGTCTTCCACCAGGTTATCTCCATTCCATTCCATTGCTGTCTGGGCTACCAGCCACCTCTGTTCTCTTCTCAGGAGTCCAAGACTTCTGTCCCCTCGGTCCAGGCCTTTACTCAGCGCTGTTGGCACACCTGGAGAAGGGTACGGACAGCTTTGTGCAGAACCAGGAAACGCACTCGTCATGCCGCCGATCGTCTTTGCACTAAGGCCCCTAGGTACGTTTGTGGTCAGAAAGTGTGGCTCTCTACTCAGAATTTACCCCTTCAATCTATTTTCAATCCTTTTTTTATTGTCAAGGTTCTTAGTACTGTGGTGGTGCGCCTCCATTTACCACGCTATTTGCAATGCATGCACCCCGTTTTTCATGTCTCATGTATTAAAGGTAGGGTAGGTGATTTTTGAAAGGCTAGCGATAGCAAGCTAGCTTTGAAAGCAAGATTCCCACCTGCAAATCACTCTGCAAAGCCACGCCTCCTCCAAAACACATGAACGCGCTCAGGCAGACCAGCGACACGACAAGAGACAGCGTTGGTGGAGCGTCGAATGCAACGCAGTCAGATTACCTCATGTCTCATTCACCTGTGAGAAAAGGTCACAGTACAAAACACATAATATTACAATAATAGTGCCTTTCATTCTCGCTGGAATGCACTGATGACGTATCATGTCTGAGCAAACAGGGTGCGCAGAGGTATGCAAATACATATTTTGACAGACAGACAGGACAGCCTTTCATAATGTTCGGACCGAACATTTTGATTGGACGAACATTTTATGGTCCCACGCCTTCCACAGACAATATAAATACATATAGACCACTTAGCTTAGTGATTGCTATCGGGATGTGAAGAGACTTTCAACAAGCATAACAAAAAATGTTTTTGAACCAAATCACCTACCCTGCCTTTAAACCTGTTATTCGTGCACGCCCGTACCGTGAAAAGCGCTATACAAATAAACTTGAATTGAATTGAATTGAATTGAATTAATAAACTATGTGCATTTACCTGCCTATGCCCTTGGGTCCTCCTTCACATTGTGACAGAACCACGGCACAGTATGTTTCTGTCATCAAAGTGGCTACAGCTGACTTATCACCTTACTTTTGTACTTTGGTTTATAAGGGTTCACATCATCAAAATAAACTGAACTCTGTGAAGGAAAAGTAGTTAAGCTGCATCTCTCTCAATCTCTCTAACGGCACTTGCTGTTGATCAAAGTTCCCAGAACCTCAAAACTTCCTCTTACCATGTAAAAATACTCAAAATGGAACTGCGTATTTCCAGAAAACTTTATTCTCAGAGCTTGAAGCTGGCATAAACGAACAGTGCAATGGTAGGTGTTGCCATATAACAGTCTCTTTAATATTCACATTCCCCATACTTGGTTTATACAATGGGGTTGAAATGAATTCAAATTCTTCATGTACAAGAAATGCCTTCTTGAATAATAAAATCATGCAAAATGCTCAAGTTACATCATGTACATTAAAGACTCACTTTACGAGAAGCTACTTTATGAGTAGATACTTTTATGAGCACAAACTTAGTGGCATCAAAATCCATAATGATGAATAAAATTTGACAGCCATCAGAAAACATTTGGTTCTTTTACTACAATTTAACTTCATAGCTTTCCAAAATAAACCCAGGAAGAAGATGCTCTCTATCTTTCTGTTTCTCTTTCTTTCCTGATGAGGGTCTTACAATTCATGTGAGACCCTCGGGCAACATTTAAACTACCGTAGATGGAACCCATCCTGTGTGGCTCTGAAAATGGTCTGCGGGGGAGGTGAACGTCAAAGAGCTTATGTCATGTTCGCCCACTAATCAGACCCTGTGGACCATAAAGACAGATCTCCCATGATTCTGTTCCTCCGGCCCATGACGTGTTTTCATTCAGCAGCCCGAAGATAACAGAATGAAGGAATGGGATGATGAGGAGGGAATGAAAGGAGGAAGCAGGCTGAGGAAGATGGATAGATCATAGGTTTAACCTTTCTTTAACGCTCTCCTTCTCCATATTTCTGCGTGGCCGGCCTAGAGCTATTTCTGAAGAAGTAACATATCAAAACTTAACAGCATTTTCTTTTTTGAATACTGCTGAGTTCAATATTATTTCATTTTGAACCTCTCTCTTTTTTTCTTCCTCTGTTCTGTGCTGCTCACTCCAGGGCAGCTACTCCACACACACACACACACAGGTTTGTTTTTGTGAAAAGTGGGGACATCCCATAGGCGTAATGGTTTTTATACTGTACAGACCGTATATTCTATTGCCCTACACCAACCCTACCCCTAAACCTACCCCTTACAGGAAACTTTGTGCTATTTCAGATTTTCAACACACACACACACACACACACACACACACACACACCACTTTCACTGAAGGGCAATCCAGCTCACTTCCTGTGAGGCAGGAAGAGCAAAGGTTTGGAAGACTTGCTCTCTTTCTCTTCGAGTTATAGATAAGGGGTCTATCTGACAACTTCAGCATAGTTTGTCGTCTCTACATCCGGAGCAGATTGGAGCATAATTGGCCCAAACAGGATGTAACAAACACTGCAAGCTGGTTAAGCTTAATCCTTCATATTATCATCACATATGTTGTGGATTAATCTATTAAACTGCATGCATACTGTACACAGAGACACACACACACACACTGAGGAGAAACTAAAAAATGTTTCAGCTAAACTCGTGTGTAACTTTGTGAAACAACAGAGTTAAGAATGACAGTTGAACATCTCATGCAGTACATTAGAGTTGGCTATATATATATACCGGAATATAGCTTATATACTTAATGGCTAATGTAGTCAAAGTCATTATTGCAAAATAAACCCTGACAGGGTGATTAGAACCCCAATGCGATGCGATTATGACTGACTGATTGACTGGCTGTACATTATCCTGCTTATTACACAGCTACTTAGCAAATAAATAATTGAATGAAATGTAAAATGTGAGAAGAACGAGAGTGCAAAGTGATTCAAGAGATATTAAACTAGTATGGCTATGTAAGAAATCGTTGCCTGGAAAAAAACAGTTTAGCATCAAATTGTACAATAATATCGGATTTCAAACATTTTGCGATCCAGTCATTCAAAGCACATGTGACCACATGTAGCGCAAATGCTAATTTCCTGATGTGTACCGAACAACAGTGAGGACATCTACTGTACTCACCTGCTAAAGAGTGCTGCAGGGATGACGTATTTTTATAGGCCAAAAGCCATAAATGAGTTAGCATTTTAGCACTTACAGTTCCATCCTCCTGAAGTTAGTGAGGATTTTAAATTTGAAATGATGTCTGTGGTGAACACAAGCACAATATATTTTCACATTTTATTCTACAACATAAAAGACATCAGTAATACCTCATTGTGATTTTTTAAAAGCCTTTACTTTTGCTAACAAGTGGCTAAATGTGATTACAGATGTTGTCAAGGATGTTAAACATCTTCACGCTAAACAGGTAAACTTATCTACCCACTAGTCACTTTTACAGCCTCATTGTGTTTATAATTGTACTCTTGGAAACTATTCTCTAACTCAAACTTTAAGTGAAAATGTTTTTTAAATAAAGACTGAAAGAGTTGTAAGCTTAGTGATGGTGACATTGAAGTCATGTGACTGTGGTGTAGTTTGTTTATTGCTTACGTTTAGCTTTTTACTTCTGGTGATTGTATTTAGACTTCAAAAGTTGTGTACATTTGTGAAGATTATCATGAACAAAACACAAATTATAAGCAGAGCTTATTTCCTGAAATAATCCAAAGAAAATCCTAGAAAATCCTACTGGCTTTTTGTTGACGTGAAGTGAAGTGAAGTGAAGTGAAGTGAAGTGAAGTGACGTGACATGTGGCCAAGTATGGTGACCCATATTCGGAATTAGTGCTCTGCATTTATCCATCCAAAGTGCACACACACAGCAGTGAACACACACACCGTGAACACACACCCGGAGCAGTGGGCAGCCATTCTCTAACCATTAGGCCACGACTTCCCTGGTTGAAGGAACCAGGGTGATGCTCATCTCAGCCTCAGACGTCACGTCCATGGACTGTTAGCTAAACGTAAACATAAACATTTCGAAGTCGTCATCGGATTCTTCTTAATGTTCTTTAACGTTCTGCCTGGAAACAAAGTTGCCATGACGCCAAACATGCTCGTGGAATAAGAAAGCCGTCTTGTTTACAACTGTGAAACTGTGTGACAACACCGGTAATACCTGTATCACCTAGGGGTGGGGTTCGTTGGGGTTTTCCCTCTTTTCCTTGCTTTCTTTCGCTTTTAAGTAGCTTTAAGTAGCTAATATAAAATAAATAACTTGTATTAGATTATGTATTTGGATATATACAGTATTTACATTATTAAATACTACTTTTTGTAAAAGTTGTCATTTAAAGGTTGATTTGAAGTGTCAGTTTTTGCATTATTATTGCGGTCAAATCTGGACACAGGGAATGCACACTAGCTACATATAATAACTTGATCAGTCACACAAAAGTAATCAGAATAAATATTGACTCAGCGCGACCAGGGTGATATTCCAAAATATATTACTGAGTGTTTACGTACCATATAAACAGAGATGTGGTCTGTGGTCGAGTCGTTTGAAAAACTCCACATTAGTAGTAGGTGATTAGTTAGTGATTGACAGATTCAGATTCCAGTAGATTTATTGGCATGGCAAAAAGGCTTTACATTGCCAAGGCAATGATAGCGCTCTGATCCAGTACTGTTGAGCAAATTTACAGGCGGCAATGGGCAGCGAATCAGGCAGTGATTGACAACGCTCTGATCCAATGGCATTAGGCATTGTCAGATTGACAGTACTCTTGCCCAATTGGGTTGGGAGGGCACCGGGGCGCCAATCACGTTCAGTGGGGGGGTGGGGGGCTAAGGGGTATTTAATTTAAAAGTCCAAGAAAGTGATTTTGTGCCTCTTTGGGATGGCACAATAAAGCGCCATTCACTTGCAGAACGCAAGCTTCTAGAGGGCACATAAGTCTGAAGTAACAGTGATTGACAACGCTCTGATCCAATGGCATTAGGCATTGTCAGATTGACAGTACTCTTGCCCAATTGGGTTGGGAGGGCACCGGGGCGCCAATCACGTTCAGTGGGGGGGTGGGGGGCTAAGGGGTATTTAATTTAAAAGTCCAAGAAAGTGATTTTGTGCCTCTTTGGGATGGCACAATAAAGCGCCATCCACTTGCAGAACAGAAGCTTCTAGAGTGCACATAAATCTGAAGTAATGAATTTAGGTAAAGGGATGCAGAGCCAGTGGTGGTTTTGTAGGCAAACATCAATGCTTTGAATTTTATGCGAGCAGTTATTGGTAGCCAGTGCAAGTTTAATGCCTTGGATTTTATGCGAGCAGTTATTGGTAGCCAGTGCAAATTGATGTACATTGGTGTGACGTGCATTCTTTTCGGCTCATTAAAAATTAATCTTGCTGCGCATTCTGGATTAATTGTAGAGGTTTGATAGAAGTGGCTGGAAGACCTGCCAAGAGAGCATTGCAATAGTCCAGCATGGACAGAACAAGAGCTTGAACAAGGAGTTGTGAAGCATGTCCTGAAAGAAAGGGCCTGATCTTCTTGATGTTGAATAAAGCAAATCTGCAGAACCGGGCAGATTAACTCCAAGGTTTCTGGCTGTTTTTGAAGGAGTTATGGTTGATGTGCCTAACTGGATGGTGAAATTGTGATGAAACGACGGGTTTGATGGAACCTCAAGCAGTTCTGTCTTGGCCAGGTTGAGTTGAAGGTGATGGTCCTTCATCCAGCAAGAAATGTCTGTTAGACAAGCTGAGATGCGAGCAGCTATCGTCGGATCATCAGGATGGAATGAGAGGTAGAGTTGAGTGTCATCAGCATAGCAGTGATATGAAAAGCCATGTTTCTGAATGACAGAACCTAGTGATGCCAT
>NW_015547693.1:286669-291398 GCF_001515605.1 Sinocyclocheilus anshuiensis
GCTGTTTTTGAAGGAGTTATGGTTGATGTGCCTAACTGGATGGTGAAATTGTGATGAAACGATGGGTTTGATGGAACCACAAGCAGTTCTGTCTTGGCAAGGTTGAGTTAAAGGTGATGGTCTTCATCCAGCAAGAAATGTCTGTTAGACAAGCTGAGATGCG
Source organism: Sinocyclocheilus anshuiensis (assembly GCF_001515605.1). Classification (NCBI taxonomy): domain Eukaryota; kingdom Metazoa; phylum Chordata; class Actinopteri; order Cypriniformes; family Cyprinidae; genus Sinocyclocheilus; species Sinocyclocheilus anshuiensis. The sequence goes on from NW_015547693.1 coordinate 286,833, forward strand.
AGCAGCTATCGTCGGATCATCAGGATGGAATGAGAAGTAGAGTTGAGTGTCATCAGCATAGCAGTGATATGAAAAGCCATGTTTCTGAATGACAGAACCTAGTGATCCCATGTAGACAGAGAAGAGAAATTATCCAAGAACTGAGCCCTGAGGCACCCCAGTAGTTAGATGTTGTGACTTGGACACCTCACCTCTCCAAGATATCTTGAAGGACCTATCTGAGAGATAAGACTCAAACCACTGGAGTGTGGCATATGTATCTATCATATCTATAAGATGATTTCTATTTGTGCGGTTACAAGCGTATGCTCCTTTTCTTTGTGCGTTCCTCACTTAACACGAACATGCAAGTACACATCCGGGATAAGTTTAAAATAATTCGGGTCTTATGAGGTGCATTTGGAAAAAGCACATTTATTTTAAATTACCCGAGACCCGAGGCCGCTAATACCAAACCTGACCCGTGTCCGAGGCACTCGTATAAATTTTGGACCCGAACCCACTTGGGTCGGACCTCAGGTTTTGGTGGACCCCAAGTAGACCAGTGAAGACCTCTAGACTGTGGCTGTCATAAGCTGCAGGGTTGCCAGGTTTTCACAACAAAATCCGTCCAATTGCAAATTGTCAGCCACAAAAATGACAGTCCATGCCTTTTCATTGCTAAATTTTCACTGCGTGTCTTTAGTCAATCATGACAGTAGTTTTTTCATGGCAAAAGAGGGTTTGCGCTGCCGCAAGTTGTCAGTAAATCTGGCCAATAGTAATGTATATGAGCCTGCAACAGCAATCAAATCTTTAAAAGATGTCAGTCAGATTGTTTCTTCCAGTTAAATGGCTAATTCTTGGCCAGAATAAGCTGCAATGTGGACCAGACTTTATGCTGATCTCTAAAAATCTGGCTACATGAGACCAGCAAGCATAGACTCTCCTAGAGTTCCAGTATCACTTTCTATCAACAGCACTTCTACTGTGTGTGCTGGATTGAGGAATTAGACACTCGGTGTGCAAGAGAGCTAAGGGTCACATGAGGACAGAGTATCAGAGCTTGACCTGTCTATTCTGTTTATCTGTCTCTCTCTAGCTCAGTCAATTCAGAAACAGAGAAGAGCAAGCATGCAGATAGCTACCTCACAAACACAGAGACAGAGCCCCGAGGCACGCAAAAGTTATCCCGCCGTCCCGCTCACCCACCCCTCAGCAGATGGCTTAAATTACAGCAGAAGCTGTAACGAGATTCCTGCACGATTAATACGCAGAGCAGTTTGGGATTTCAATACGAGGGATTGGAACTAATGCGATTATCAAGAGAGGAGCAGGGGGAGAGGAGACGATGTAAAACAGGTTTGGAAGAGAGATGAACGCAGGCGAATGGGGTGAGAGGAAGAAACACTGGTGCAAGCATCATGTCATCTTTCGTTACCGAGAGCTGTTATTAGCCATTTGTTATTGTTTTGCCAGCTGTCCCAAATGCCAGCGGCTGTACGCCAGATACACAAGTGGGCTCTGGACTCTTTGGGAGTTGCGAACAGCAAACGTACCCACATTTCTCTCTGTGAGTGAGCGTAAGGACGCGTTATTTGCTCGGCCTACTGTGTGAACTTGAAGTGACAGTCATTAAGTGTAATTGGAGAAGAGTTAACTATTAAAACTGGTTAGCTTGATGACTCAAGAGCAGGGGTGCCGCTAAGGGGGGGGGGGGCCTTAGAGCCCTTAGATTCTAAGGGCTCGTGCACTTTTGGGGCCCCCAGAGATCTGTTTTATTAGTAGTAACAGTAGTAGTAGTAATGTAATAGAAATTATAAATGTAATAAACAAATCAAGGAGTGAATTACTCATCCACTGTTTCAAAAAATACTTTAGCTGGGTTTCCACAGGCAGGGTCACAATTATCTACAGTGTATGAAGCTAAAGGTTTTTGGGTTAAGGTTCATAATGTAGAAACATTTTAACATTGCATGCTGTATGTGCATAGGTAGCTAGCAAAGAAGGAATACAGCTGTTAAGCTAATAGTCACATTTAGCTGAGTAAGATCATGATTGAGAAATGTTGGATAATAGCAAAAGTAATAGGTAATATCTATGCTGGCTTGTACACTATATTGCCAAAAGTATTGTGACACCCCCTTCTAATGAACAGGTTTGACTACTTTAGTAATTTCTAATTATTTGTAAAAAAAACGGTAGGGGGCCCAACCTCATATTCTTTCATAGGGCCCAAAATTGCTAGCAGCGCCCCTGCTCGAGGGCTTGAAGTCTTTGAAAGCAGGAAGTAAAGCCCTGCTAATATTCGCTCTAAAAGTCAGTTGTTAAAGAAGATGGCAACAGTCGTAGTCAAGGATGACTATATAATACCTGGAGAAACTAGCAGTTTTCAACTTTGATTATAAGAAATGTTTTTGAGCAGAAAATCAGCATATTAGAATGATTTCTGAAGGATCATGTGACACTGAAGACTGGAGTAATGATGCTGAAAATTCTCAGAGGAATAAATTACATTAGAAAAAATGTAATTTTAAGTTTACTGTAATTTTGTTCAAATAAATGCACAAGAGACATCTTTAAAACATTTAAGATACACGTTATTTACTCTATGCTTTAGGAAATCATTAAATATAGGTCTGTAATGTACAATGACTTCAGGATGTATCTTTTTAGGATAGTAATCAATCACTTACACCATCACTGATTGACCTATGTATTTTAAACTAATTTCTCAAATTTTACTTGTAAATGCCACTTAATTTGTAGCTGGAGGTGACAGATATAGAAACTCTTCGAGCTCTGGGAGAAACATCGGAGGTCAACCGCTTGAAAGGTACAATACAATTTGAGATCCATTGTATTTAGTGCTAAAAGTCTGAATTTAAAGTCTTCGACATGTGAGCGTGACTCAGCAAGTGTGCATATGTGAGAGCATTTGCATAGCAGAGGCCCCATTGGGTCATTGTGCCTTCTTCCTGTTTATATGAGCATGTCTTGGGGTCAAAGCCAAAAGTGACCGAAGGTAACAAAGAAACAAGAAAAGAGGGAACAAAAGAGAAGGAAAACAAGAACACATTTTTCTTTTTTTCTGTGCAGAGATGTTTTCCAGAGCCCATACACATAAACAAACACTTTTCACGTGTGCTGAAAGAGAGTTTGTCAGTGTTTGTTTGTGTATCTTTCTAGTGCTAAAAATCAGGGGGAAAGACGGGTAAACTCCTTCGTTCTTTCTCCATTCCTCTCTTTCTCTCGTGAGCCTCAGAAGAGCATTTGGAGAACACCCCTAGCGGATCCTGCTGGGCTTTAACCAACAACATCTATTTGATCAAGTCTAGGCACGATTGCTCCGACAGCTCCATGTGCTCGAGGTCCCTGCCGGCAAATGACTTTTTAATGTAACTGACAATAGTTGTTGTGGTTGTACAGAGAAAGATAGGTAGACAGAGCGAGAGAGAAAAGAGGCAGAGGCCGAGAGCACTTGTCTGGAGTAAAAGTAAAGAGTTATTGAGAGGGTAGAGATATAGATCACAGTAAACACACTTTTAGAGCCACATGCTGACAGAAACAAACACTCCAGTGGGAACATACAAACACAGAGAAAAACACTCATGCCAGGTACAAACGCTTAGGTAGTCAATTAGAGAAAACATGAGGAAAAAGAGAAAGACAGTGGTGAGTAATAGGTACCAAATTAGGGAGAGCAAAGCTCTTTTCTCTGTCCAGCCAGACTTTGTGTGAGGAAAAGAGCAGAATTATTCGCTATAAATCTTGCTTTCCTCCCCAGCTCTCAACACCTGTGCCATTCTGTGGGGGTGACAGCTTTTATGGGCAGAAAGCCTGATTTTCAGGGGGTTAAACGCCTGTGTGACCTCCAAGCCTTGACCTTTGGTGACCTCTGAGTTGTCAGGTGCAAGGTAATGACCCAAGGAAAGTTGATGAGGGCGGGAAACTTCATTTATTCACTTTCTCTTTTATTCACTTCTGCCTGTGACTACAGTACACAGTTACTACAAGTGTATGCATAACAAGTGATAAATCATCATGATTTATTTTTTAAATGAGGTCTTATTCAATAATAGCCATATCAAATCAACATAATAGTTTAAAATCTCATTCCCCATGAGTTACACCTTAATTTAATGTGCCTTTGTTACAGTGTAAAGACACAAGTAAGCACTGCGTGTTAAAGGGGTCATATGATGCGATTTCAATTGTTCCATTCTCTTTGGAGTGTTACAAGCTCTTGGTGCATAAAGAAGATCTGTAAAGTTGCAAAGACTACAGTCTCAAATCCAAAGAGATATTCTTTATAAAAGTTAAGAGTCAGCCACGTCTACCTAAAACGGCTCGTTCTAACACGCCCCCACATGTCTACGTCACTATGTGGGAAGATTTGCATAACGCCACCCAAATGTTCACGCAAAGAAAGAAGGCGTAACTTTTATTCTCGCTGTAGTTTTGTTGCTTCCGCCGCCATGTCGTGAAGACGCTGTGTGCTTCGTTGTGAAAGCGAAACTACTTTGTTTGGTCTTCCAAAAGAGGACGATATCTGCTTCGTCATGCCTGGAGCTGATCCGTGCTGGT
>NW_015547693.1:291408-311774 GCF_001515605.1 Sinocyclocheilus anshuiensis
AGACCGATGAGCTTTGTAAAAATCGACGCGTTTCAGAAAGGCGGGGCATAGAGGAGAAACAATAATGTACAGTATGTGGAAAATAATGTGGTTTTTTTTAACCTTAAACCGCATAAACACATTTCATTACACCAAATGCACAAAATACTGTTCTTTTTAGCAGCATCATATGACCCCTTTAAGTATTGATTAACAACATGTACTTACTATCGGTTAAGGGGTTATGGTTTGGTTCAGTGCTTAGTTGGTTGTAATTATGAAGGATTTATTGTTATTACTATAGTAAATACATGTAACAAAGAACACATTACAATAAAGTCAACATTGGCCCGTTGGAAAAACATCGCTCTACCTGCAAAACTTACTTATACATGCAATTCACTGCAGTTTCCAGCTAAAATGAACACTAGTGGCAGTAAAACATCAACAACTTATATTGTAAACTTGCTTTAGTGCATGAGGTACATTATTTTCAAACACATTTGCACATTATTTGTATGCCTAATATGTCAAAAACTCAAAACGTTTTTTTGTGTCATCACTTTCAGTCAGGAATAACACGAATAATGTAAATACCAAAATGACCATATTCAAGAAAGAAAACGAGTAGTTTGCATCGCTGGATATTACTGTCGGTCATTCAACATTTCTATTGTAAAACAGCTGTCAAAGATTAAACGTTTCGCTGCATACTTCCATCTTACCTCACTCTTTTTCTCAACGTTAAAGCTAACACTTTATGCTGGAATTTGCACTCTGCTTCTGTGAACAGTAAACTCCGCCTACTTGGATTTGATTGGCCATCTCAATCATTTTGACATTAACAAGCGCTGTTAGGCCGCTGAGGCAGACCATCCTAAAAATTCAACTTTTAAACCTTTTTTTGTCATCCTAATAACAAACAGAGCACTGTGTCATGCGTAATGGAGTGCAGCAGAGCAGTGCAAGAATTTCAAATATTGTGGGGGACAATTTGGCCATTTCTAACTAGTGGGTCTTGTCCCCCTCATTGTCTATGGTGGTTAAATTAACCTTTTAGCACCACTCACTGGAAATTTCCTTTCCAAATGGCCGCAGTATGTACAGTACAGCAACCAATGTTATTTAATAATGTCAGATTGACATTCATCTGCTTCAGATAAAACTGAACCCCTTTTAGCGCCACTCACTGGACGTTTTAGTTTTTTGCGAAAGCGTCAGAAAAGTAGCAAAGCTATCATTTTGCTGAAATGTCATAACAGGTATATTTTCACAACAAGTTTAAATAAAGTGTTACCTTGATATCAGTAAGTACAAGTAGCCTACATTTCAACATCATTATGCATCTGTTGTTTCAACCAATAACTTCAAACCATCAACCCGCAGTGGTAAACATATATGGGAAATGTCTGTATTCTTAGAGAAGTTGGGATTTTTTTCTCCTCCCTGGACTACATTACCGACATACAAGCACAAAAAACATATACTTTATATACTGTATGTTATTCAGAGGTTAAACTGGCAGCTATCTGAAATGGATTTTCTGCACCTTCAGTTCAAAAGAGGAAATTAATTAAAACAATATACAGGCAGTTTATTAATCAGTTCATTTCATTTCCTACAAGCTCTAGTTTTTCTTTGATCCAGTACACACATTTAGTCTGTTTAGTGTCTCTCTCAGTCAGGCGCTCCATTGCCACTCTCTGTTTTAGATTTTGTGTGTTAGTGTGTGTGGGACGGAGTATACAAGAGGGAGCTGGACAATAGGAAGCACACTCTAAAGTGTACTTCCTGTTTTCATAAAACAAAAAAACAACAACTAAAATACAGAGCTGAAGAGATGCCAGCGTTTCTGAAGAAAAGAAAGAAGAAGAAGGCTCAAAGGTCAATCAATACTATGCTTTTAGTAGTGCAGGACCAATAAACACTACATTACATTCACTTCAGTATGTACAATACACTATGCACATGGTGCCAGACAGATATTTGAATATACCTAGAAGGAAAAGAGCTATTATAATGATAACATGATAGCATTTTGTTTAAAAGGTCTGTATTCCAGGTGTGGAAATCTGCAACACGTCAAAAACTTTTGCCCATCACATTCCTGCTAAAGTGGCCTCAGACCTCATAAGTGCTGTTTTATGATGGTATACACACAAAGACACACAAAGTTTGCAAAATTCCCCTAGTGATTAGAATCAGCTGGCAGACCGTGGCGATTACAGTAACACACATACACGTCCACGAAAAACATATACAGACAGCTATCAAAATAGTTTCAATTTAAATAAACTGTATGTAGAGAAACCTCTTGTCTACCAAAAAGATTATCACAAACAATGAGACACAGAAAAAGAAACAAATCAATCCAGATAAAACTACATGCACAGACACGTGCAAAATTGGCCAGATATCTTTCCTGTGTCCCCTCATTCACAGTAAATTAAGTTATGACTCATCGCTTTTCCTTGTCTCTTCTTTTCTTCCCGTTATAGTGCTGGGATAAGGGCACGACAGTCTGGACAGGGGGATTTCCACTCCGACGCTAGCATGCAAACACATGTGGTGAAGCACTACACGATAAAGAGGTGATGACTTCAGATTTGTCTGTGAAATACATCAGGCAGTGATGACAGCCGATATGATATGTCCCTTTTTTGTGGTGAAGTGTGGATTGTAGTGGTGCAGTCATAGCCATGCTTTATCGTGAATAAAACACAGCGGGTGACCAATCAGAATCAAGAACTGGAACTGACCATTTTATAATGATTGTTACAAACTGGTTTCCATTCAGACAACAAATAGTTCTATCCCAAACTCATGCCATGGGGAGACCTAAGTCCTATTACACTACCTTAGTCTTATTAGTCTTATTTTATTTACCCTGTTGTCTCTTAAAAGTGAAGTTGCAAAAACAAATCATTTTTAAAACACCCCCATTTGCCATTGGTTGGACAAACAGATAGTCCTGCCCCAAAGTCAAAGTTAAAGTTGCTCAAACAGACATCAATATTTCGATAGCACTACAGTGTTTACACTTTTTGGGAAAGCTGGGATAGGAGAAAGTAATTTAAGTTTGAAAAAAAAAAAAACACTTCACCCTTAACCTACTTATGTTTATTTACTGTAAGACTGGGTGGTTTATACTGCCTTGTACTTGCTAAATGTCTGCATACACACTCACTCCAGTTGCCCGGTTACTTTCCATACCTTTGAAATCACACCCAAGTGTATGTATGTATATGCAAGCATTCCTTCAGTCAGCGCCTCTACAGATGTAGTATTACGGGAAAACCTGCCGTGCTAAATGGAAAGGAAAGGAGGATGGGAGAGAAAGACTGCTTTCCAATTGATTCGGCGATCGACTGTTGGGGGAGGGAATTGCTCTGCTCTAAACTGAGCTGGGGAATGTGAACAGCAATATTACTCATTACACATGATATCCTAAAATGGCTAATTATTGTGACCAATTACCAGGCTAATTTACCAATTATCCATGTGAGCAATCTATTGGCTGAGAAAATCAATAGTCACTCTCAACTGCAAAAGATAGATGGCTCAAGCAGTCTTTCTCTTCTTCAGTCTCTCTTGCCTGTTCTCTCCGGGCCATGAACCAATCAGTGAGCTAAGTGCAACTATGGCAAATAACACTTGGTGCTGTCTAATGGATCTAGAGCCAATTAAATGGCTTGGAGAATTTAATGTGTAGTTTGCTGTCTGGAGAACAGTCTGGATTTAAAGGAATAGGTCACTCAAAAATGAAAATTCTACCATTATTTACCCTCATAAAGCATTCCAAACCCATATTGTGCTATCTTTTTATGGGGAACATGGAAACTAAAAATAAAAAAATAAATAAAATGTAATTGACTTCAGTGACATTGATTGGCTCTTTTGGAATCTGAATGTGAATGTGCATTACAAGCTTCAAGCTTCAGTCTGTTTCATATACAGAATGCAATATTGTATGATTTCACAGCCTGGTCTCATGTTTATACGTAGGTATTAATACGTAACATTTACAAGCACAAAACGTACATTTTTGTACACTTTTATTGATGCTAAAACGTACAATTTAGACGTATTTCAACGTTTAAAATGTACAAATCGCTACGTATTGTTAGCTAAAAAACGTAAAAATATTTACGTATCTTTTATATCATTAAGATATTAGTATCAATGCATTTGTATAATTTTATCAATAAGCTATTTAGATTTTTAGACCCCTTAACCTACCCCCAAACCTAAACCTACCCATTTTACAGCGAATATGCATTTTTATCATTTTATTAATAAGCCATTTAGATTTGTAGACCCTTTAACCTACCCCAAACCTTAACCTACCCATTTTATAGTGAATATAAAAGGATATAAAACGCAATTGACGGAAATATGCAGGAAAACGCCTTTTGTGGCCCATGGCAATCAAAGTAAACATTACACGACAAGTAAATGTAAAACGATTGCAGAAATGTTATTCATTTTATGGTTTAAAGTGAAGTCTTGTTTAACATTACGTAGGCCTATTCTTGGAAACGAGCTGGCAGCAGAAATCACAACAAAATGAAATGTTATAATTTCATATTAAGTAAACAAGTAAACAATTTAATAATGCAATTGAAAACAAGGTAATTGATATGACAACTAATAATAAAATTAATGCCGCGATTTCAATATTCATAAGGATTCATTTTTAGGTGTCATCAATACGTCAGTTTTGTACATTTAAATGCTGAAAATATGTAAGTATTTCTACGTTTAGATGCTGAAAATACATCAGTATTGTACATTTTAGTGCCTGTAAAAACGTAAGTAAATGTACATCTTATAGAACCACATTTTACGTAAAATACATACGAATTATCATGATATCACGTTGGATTTCAGCACACTGGGAATATAACACACAAGTTGTATGGACTACGCTAAGATACTAAGAGAACATTTCCATTTTCTGTTCCACAGAACAGTTCTGATTTCACACGCTATGCGAAAGTTTTTTGAATACATTTTTGATACTTTTGGAGCTTTGGTGTTGCCGACTTTAGTTTATTCATTTTTTTGTTCTGTTCCACAGAACAACAACAACGTATAGGTATGGAACAACATGCGAGTAGGTAAATAATAACAGAATTTTTCTTTTAAGATCAGTTTGCCCATTGTTCCATCCATCCATTTTCCAAACTGCTTATCCTATGTAGAGTTGCTAGGATGATGAAGCTTATCCCAGTGTTTCGGGCAATAGGCAGGGAAACGGATGTGTGTATGTGAAGCTGTACAGGTAAAAGAACTGTGGATGCAGAAGACGCTCATGTGTCCGTAAGAGGCTGTAATGGTGAACTGCTGCTATCCGTTATCAACTATCAGGATGAACTCCAAGAGCTCTCAGCCTCTGCCTAAACATAGGTGACAGGTCAGTGTGTACAAATGGTTATTGCACTTTATCTTACATGAGAAAAGAAAATAAGACACAGTACCCCTTTTAGGGCCACTGTATGAAAAGGTGTGCCATGCACCAAGAGTAGATGCTATCTGATACTCATAAGCTCTGACCAACGGGGTGGTTATTCCTAAAGAGGTTGTGATGGAGCAGAGTACTTGATTTGTATATTGGATTATGATTAACTGAATCATCTACACACCTTTGTTCTAAAATCAGTATAGACTTATGGATCCATTGAGATGTTCGATTAAAAGTGTATTGTGAAGGGTGGCAACCGATGATAGGTGTGACCAGGACTTTGTGATCCCACACGTCTTTCTGGCATCAAAGATGTACCTTGATCATCAACCATTCCAGGAGCCTTCTTGATGTTGCGAAGAACAAGTAGAAGCCACCACATTGAGGACATAATGTCAGAAAGAATCCTTTACAACTTTTCTGTGCAACCATGCGAGTCCCACGCCTTTAACAGGGACGCAGTGCGAATTTAATGTTCTTCCATATTGACAGGACCATCAGACATTCGCAGAATTGCACCAATTCGGCAGTCCTGGCAGGTTCAGATGGATTTTTTGTACATTCTCTGGAATAGATTTAAACATGGTAAAATGTTAAATGAAGAGTTAACTGAGAGTATTACATACTCATTGACAGCTGTAATTACGTGTAGCTGTAATAACCAATTGTGTGGGAGATGGGAGGACATGTGGAACTTTGTAAATGATGAGTGTTCCAATTCTGCCGTTTTATGTGGAATTCTGCATGTACAGATTATGCGTGGGCCTGCTTATTGGTGGCCAGCCAACAGAAGGTGGAACAGCTGTATCACACCACCTGATAAAAAGTGGGTCAAACTTGCTCTGCAGCAGAGATCCCTGCAAAGGTAGACTTTGGGGAGCAGCTCTCCCTGATCCAAGGCAGCAACTAGAACAACTAATGAACCACTTATCTGATGTCTTTTCAGATGTCTGTTTGCCTTGTGGACCAATATATCCCAGAAATAGTCAGAAAGCAGTACTGTCATATCACAACCAGCTGCCATGAAAGCTTTCCAACTGGCTTCTGGAGAAGAAAGTGCAAAAGATAGCAGGTAAATGTACATGTACATTTTATAGAACCACATTTTACGTAAAATACATACGAATTATCATGATAGCACGTTGGATTTCAGCACACTGGGAATATAACACACAAGTTGTATGGACTACCCTAAGATACTAAGAGAACATTTCCATTTTCTGTTCCACAGAACAGTTCTGATTTCACACGCTATGCGAAAGTTTTTTAAATACATTTTTGATACTTTTGGAGCTTTGGTGTTGCCGACTTTAGTTTATTCATTTTTAGTTTATACATTCTGTGGAATAGATTTAAACATGGTAAAATGTTAAATGAAGAGTTAACTGAGAGTTAATCCCTAATGTGATTGGGGAATCCCAGAGCCTGATAGTCACTGTTCCAAGTTCAGGTAGAACCTTCCAGTTCTCTAATTACTTTAGGTCAAGCTGACTGAGGTCTCAAGCTTTCATGCGTATCCCATGCCCCGAGTGGATGAACTGGTGTTCTAACTAAAGCATTGCTTATTTCAACCCTATTCCAAAGGTTGCTGACAAGTACCCTTATCAAGTCTGGTTCCTACATCCAAAGGGCTCTTTAAAGCAACTATTTGCTTTAATTAGGCTTTATGTTGGACCGCAGTCTCTTACCCTGAAGCCATCAGAAAGATTCTTTCATGAGGCAACCCAGTCTGTTCACACTCTAAGTGGGTCCAGTTTAGCAAGCTGCCCCCAGGGACCAAACTACATTCCACACCACATTAAAATTTCAACTTAAATCATATATCAAGTCTTCAATGCTAACTTCATTGAATGAAAACACATTTAACAATGAGTGACACATCATCTGATGTGTGTGAAGATAACGGTATGCCTGGTTTCACATACAGATTTCATCAAAGAAATCTAATGCTCTTGAAGTAATGTCATCTTCTACACTCCACTGCTGTCCAAAATGAAATACTAACATAGTTCATGTTGAGCACATCATACAGTAGTGGTGATGGATTATGTTAGTACTCCAGGGAGCTCCATGATGTTTTTTAAACCCTTATGAACTATCAGCCTTATGGACTATCAGAATATCAGGATGTTTTTAATGTAAAGTTGCATCCCAAATGATGCACTATACATTATGTACTTATGCACTATGTACTCAGCCGTATTGTATTAGGTTATTTTGTCAACACTCATAATCAGAGTCCCCCTCCGCTACGTAATTAAAGCTGCGACAGTTGAGTGCATGAAGTGTCCAACATTCCACACTTGAATGTTTTTTTTTTGTTTTGTTTTTACCTTAAGAAATTACAAATCACAAAAGTGAAAGTATCCAACCAGAACCTTGCAAAAGACAAAACTTTAATCTGAAAAAAAAAATAATTTTGTCACGCTATTAACTATTAACTACAGTAGTTGCTTACTAGCATGCATATTACTAGCACATTGGCTGTTTATTAATAATTATAAAGCACATATTAATGCCTTATTCTACATTCCTTAACCCTAGCCAATGCCTAAACATAATTACAACAACTACCTCACTTACTATCAATAAGCAGCAAATTAGGAGTTTACTGAGGGAAAACTCTTAAAAAGTTAATAGTGCATACGTTTTCCGTAATCTAAAATGTTACCAGAATTTATTTCAAGATCATGTTGGATTACCCATCCTCTTTCAGTCTTTGTATGTTTGTTAGTGTGTGTAAGGGAACACTTTGTACAGTAATTCCCACAAGATAAGTGGGGTGTGTTTGCTCCCAGTGCGGAGCTTTAGTTTTATCAACACATCAGATCTGCTGTAAAGTATCAACACACAACATCTCCTTCTCTCAGCATCACACCCTTTTTTTTTTACATATACCAAACCAAACGCTATACCAGACCTTTGGGTTTACACTGTAGCAACAGAAAGCATACGTTTTTGTGCATATACATACTTATTGTATAAGCAAGGCAGTTCTGGAGGCCAGACATGTACCGTAACCCATCTGTGCATTCATACACACGTTATTTTTATATTAATATTCTCTTGGAATATTATGCACTTTTCAAGACTGTTATGAATCACAAGCAATCTTTTATTTTTACTGGGATTCAAACTAAGGACGGCCCATGTTTGTGTCTCAGAGTTTGCTGTTTTTCTCAAGCATTGCTGTATTCAGCTTAGTTTTAATGATGATGTCTCTACAGTGATTATTACATGTGGAGAGATGGAAACTATATCCACAAAGCAGAGAAACAACAGGTTCTGCTAATGTTGGGGGGTCCAATGCCAAGAACTCTTGCATTTCCCTTGAGGGCATGATTGTCCTTCAGGATGTTGAGAATGTGGCTTTTGCAACTGCAGTCTTGTTTGGCCTCTGTCTCTGAAGTACCCCAAAGTTGTGATACACTTTGAGGTGAAGGGAAAAAAATTCTCGATGGAATTAGGTGTGAGCTCTCTAACAAGGCTGAAACCTTAGCCTAAACTTCACCACTGAGGTACTTGCAAGAATCTTGCTCAGTGTAATTACGGCTTTGACATGTCACATACACAACATCAAAACATGCAAGTTGAGTAGAGGAGATGGGGAGTGAAATCGTCTTATTTGTTAACATAAACATTAAGTTTTTATGCAGAAATGTCTGCTGTTTTTTTATGGTCTTGTCTAACCAAAGGTTTCTTAGATGTTCATGGGCTTCATAAAAGAGCAATTTATGTGTCTAGCTGTAAATCGGTTATGCAAAACACAAGCTGTCTGCAAATGCACAAATGTGCACAATTGGCCTGTTAAAAATTACTTTAAGCTACGGTAAGCATGATGGTAAGCATGATCCTTAATCTATGTGTATTTCACTTGACAGTGCAGTGCATTTAAGGGTACTGTTTTAGTAGATTATTTAAAGAGCAGATTAATCCTTTAAGCCTTTAAATCAAAGCTATTTGTCTTATTTAAAACAAAAGGGAAAATTGAAGGAAGATAATAATGTTAACATGATTAGATTGCATAAAAATAACATGATCAAAACATGAATCTAAAATGCGGGCATCATATTACTCATAATATTAAAATGACTGCATTATGCATTACTGGATAACTTAGGGTTACACTTTATTTTGATAGTCCATTTTAGATATTCTACTAACTATAAACACTACTAAACATTTTGCAGATGCTTTTTTACTGGATAAATCACTCAGTAGTTCAGAATGAGCTATTGAGTCTACTGTTTGTTAGGAACAAATATTCACATACTGTACGCAGTGTGTATGCACAATACAGTGAGTTACATTAAAACAACATATCACTCTCTCTAAGGAAAATAGACGTAATTACCCGAGACTAATGTGGCTAATGGAATAAACTTCTGAAATTAAATGTCTTTTTCTCAGCAGTCATGCACTGTGTGTTTTGGCACACTAAAGGACTTTCACACTTTTGTTTTCAGGGTAAGCACAAATGTGTGTGTGTGAGTGTGTTTGTGTGTGTGTGTGTGTGTTCAAAGGTAAAATTATGCAAAAAGACAAGCATGACAGTGATGTCACCTGAGGGTTTCCCTGTCTGGGTTTGGATTGAATACATGATTGTCTCTCAAGCACACACACACTTTTCAGACACACTCATTGGAGATTTGCATGGCAAATTGCTGTGTCTTCAGTTTCTGTTTACACAGATTCAGTGGAGAGGGCTGTGAGCATGTGTCTGTCCTTAAACAGATCACGAATATTACAAGAATAACACACTCATGCAAAGAAACATCAGTCTGTCAAACATGCGGACTACAGAACAATCACTTCCAAATGTATGAAATTCATACAGTCCTGTAATGAAAAATATATTGACAAATTACTTTTCTACTTGACTCCATATGACACTCTTTAAACCCATGATAACGTCCAAAGACAACTGAGGTTCAAAACGTTGCCAGGGGGACATTTCAGTGGTCTGTGGATAAACGTTGATGCAGCATTTCTCCTTGTGAGAGCGGCCTGCTTTATGAGAGGCAGGATCTCTTTTTGCAACTGTCTGCTTTCATTCATCCACATCTTTCAGAGTGCACACAAGCTTATCGGCTGTTCTTAAACAGGAACGGTACACAAATCCCTGTCCAGCCTTCAAGGTCTTGGCCTTCTTGAAGCTACATCAATTAAAATACAAAATGTGGTTGATTTGATATCCAATTTATAGTAAATTGATTTTTTAAAACATCATCATCATCATCAACAACAACAACAACAACAACAACAACAACAACAACAACAACAACAACAACAACAACAACAACAACAACAACAACAACAACAACAACACATTTTAGCTGTAAACATTAAATAAAAAATATGAAATGGACAAAACACACACACACACACACACATACATACATATATATATATATATATATATATCAAAATGACAAAAAAATGTTGCAAAATGATATTAATGACGATGACAAAAAAAGGTTTAGCAAAATTATATTAATATTATTAAATAGATAAATAAATAAGGCGAAGGTGGGGGGGGTTACACGGTTTCCACATTTTAATCAGCACAACTCTTTTCAACTGTCAGGAGTGACTGCTGGAGCGAAGGACGCGGAGACGTAAAAGATTCAGGACCGAGGTGCAGCTGAAGGGAAGGAGGACCCTTACAGAGCCAGGGGGACGGAGGGACGTGGTGCAGCCGGAGGAGTGGAGTCCCGAGGCAATGGATGGTCGACGACAGACAAAGGCGGAGCCGGAGGGACGAGGGAGCCCGGCGAAGCCAGTGGACTGCCGGCACACGACGGAGAGGAGGGAGCTAGGAGCCATGGTGGAGCTGCTGGGTCGACGGGCCGAGGAGGAGTCTGGGACTCAGAGGCTGGAGGCAGAGGCAAGGGATTCTCCAGCCACACCGACGATGGAGACTGGCAGACCCACAGTGCTCGCACCGAACAGATGGTGGGCTGAGGGTGAGCAGAGGGGCTGCCAGATGACAGCGGAAGACTCCAGTTCAGTCCAGTGGTGTCTGGGAGGTCAACGGGGCGATAGTAATTTGCCCCGATACAGAACAGTGAGTTCGGCGCAGCGTCGTCGAACGCCATTAAAACGACAAGCTGGCTGAACTCAACTGCATACTCCAAGATGGGAAGGTCCTTACGGGCTAGTGCGGAGAATTTAGCAGCGAGGGGATCCATAGGGGAAAAAAAAAAAAAAACACCGTACAAAACACGGAAAACAAATGGAGAGGAACATGCAATATACTTATTTTTGTGGTCCAGTGTTCTGTCAGGAGTGACTGCTGTGCAGGAGCGAAGGACGCGGAGACGCAGGAGATTCAGGATAACAGTATTTAACCATCCAAATAGGGGTACCACAGGACAGGCAGGAACACACACAGAGCACATAGTATAGATGACACCGGACAAAGGAACAAAGGAACGGAAAACACTTTAAATACAAGACTTAACGAGAGGTAATAAACGAGACACACCTGAACCAAATCATACAATCACACAAGGGAGAAACTGGGTCACGGGGAGCACATGAATGATTTCTGAAGGATCCCTTATGGCAAAAAATAAATATACTTATTTGTAGCCAAAATATAATTTAAATACATACTAAATATGTTGTGAACAGTGAACCTCAATTAAATATATTTTTGAAACAGAAAATATAGTTAGTTTCAACCCTCATTTCACGAGCAGGAAAATACATTTCCAATGTTACAGTAGCCTAAATGCCAAGAGGTCGAAACTATAGATTAATATATATATACTGTATATACATATACTCTAAAAAATTATGGGTTGTTTCAACCAAACTTTGTGTCAAATATGGACTAACCCAACCGTTAATTTTTTTTATTTCATTTTTTTTATTTCATTTTTAACCCAAAAGTTGGGTTAGTCCATATTTGACCCAAAGTTGGGTTGAGACAACCCAGCATTTTTTTTAGAGTATATATATATTCGCTGATGTACACCGACATAAAAAATATACTTTTTTTATATATTAGTTTTCATATATTATATAGCATATTTAAAAAAAAATTTAAACTATAAAATGTATGTTTATTTGCAACAGTTATGCTAACGACAATAAAAAAGACATATATGTCATTAAAACAGCGACATCTGCTGACTTACACTGTGCTGCGTTGTCACGGGAACATCCCAGCTGAAGATAATGAGGAAATTACCTCGCCCCCTTTGCCAAGTGCATTCCAAATGACTACATAATGGCAAACACGTGCCCTGCTCACTCCAAAGTCCCCACTCCAAGGGCTCTGCCCTTCTAAGGCATAGGGATGATCACTTCCATTTGGAATTTGCCCTGTGAACCATACGGTACGAATACGTGTACCGTTACACCCCTAATATATATATATATATATATAACAGCTGTCACATAGACAGGTGTGATTTCTCTATTTCTGCTATCGCTGTTAGGATCATTTTATTTATGCTATACCAAACTAAAATCACTTACAGATATATGTTTTTAAATGCCTGGGCAGAGACCCGAGAAATTCACAGATGCAATACAAACAATTGGCATAAACATCTCGATTGTTCACTGCTGTCACCAAACAACTGTTTGAAAACAAACACAATGCAAATTTCCTTTGTAAGCACATGCAAATGTAATTTGCACTTTGCTTTATTTTACAGTCATGGATGGAAAATCACTTAGCTGACTGCTCATTCCTTAGTATGTGGCGTGTGCACTGACGCTTGGGCTTGGTAACTGGAAATTTTCTGCTTTGAATACTGAAAAGAACGAGCCGAGAGCTTCTCAGTGGGCCATGGTCCTCGAGAGGGACTGACGGTTTATCAGAAGTCACTTTGCATCGAAGCAAATGCTTAATAACAACTTTATTACTATGTAATAACACTTTTGTAGACCGGTCTGGATCATTTTTCACTCTAAAGAGATTTTTTTTTTTTCATGACAATTAAGGGCCTTTATATTTGTGATACTGAATATTCTTAACATTACATGGCTTCTGCAGGTTTTATTAACATAAATTTAAGACTTTTTAAATACCTTTTTTTTAAGACAAATTGAAGACAATTTGAGGAATAAATTAAAGGAAACACAATACATCGATGCATTTTTTCTTTAATCTAAATGTCTACACAATGAGATTTATTAGCAGGTTTGGGGAAAAAATTTTAAAATAAAAACCCTTCCAACAAGGGTTATTTAAGTATAACTAAGATACTATTATACTCTGTATTCATATTTTGAATATTTTTTTATTTTTATATTATTTATATTTATTTATATATTTATTTTTGTATTATTATACTTTTTATTTCAGTTTAAGTTTTAGTGTTTTACTTTTTTTTTTTTATATTGAAAAACAAGACCAAAAATATAATAGATGTTTACAACAAATTAAAGGCCAAAATTTTAATCTTAAAACATTGACTGTTCTAATGATGTACAGTTTGTCTAGATTAAATAAAGATTGTTTTCTGTTTGAAATATGACATTTCTTGTCAGTTTTTGTGAGATTTACCCATACCTGTCTTTCAGATGTCTATTTATAATCTCTCAGTACACTCAGATCTGTAAAAGACTAGACCTGCGGACAGAGACACAGCTGTGACTTGTCATTTCACCCGCACACACACACACACACACACACACACACACACACACACTGAAAGCCAGGCACCGTAAGGTCGTTGGTTTTGCTCAGGGCTCTAGTAACATTGCCTGCAGCAGGGAAAACTGGCTGGCCGTCAGCACTGTTTATGGTTATAACAGAAACGCTAACCCCCCGGCTGAGTTCCTCTCCTCCCCCGTCTTCTCATGCGCTCTGTGTACGGCATTATTATGGGCAGTCAAACAGTCATGATGGTGTGACAGCATCCTCGGCCCACAGGTGTTCAGCTGTCACTTCTGCCGTCTCAACAGAGCGTGGTGTTAACTGTCAACACTAGGTGCAACACATCATTCAGCACAAACACAAATATAAAAACCAGACCCAATGGAAATGCGATGACAGGTGAACTATATGAGCGCAGCGCTTAAATGAGGTCTGTTAAATTTGCATTGATAGTCATAACACTAAATTAAAATACGGTGACCCCAGAAAGCATTTGGACATTTTGTCACACTTAAAATGCATGAATGCCATTGCATTAGATAACACAATATCAAAGCAAATATAACAAGCACTTTTGGGCAATTATTTGTCGGTCTAACATTCACTAGGGAGTTATAATATATCTGGAATGCAGTGACGTGAAATTATAAAAAATAAATAAATAGAATAATGAACTATTTGCAACATATGTTGCTAAAAAGTATTTGGTAGGCTTTTTACCCTCGTAATGGTGTAGTTACAGTGTCTACCAGCACATTCAGATTGTATAAACTTGTGAGTAACAGTTCATCAGTCTTCTATATCGCTATACCAGAGATTGTCTTACTATAGCGATATACGAGGGTCTGTGTTACTTACTATTGGAGAAAGTGTAACGGTCAACTTGGATCACGCGTGCCTTAAAGGTGCAATAAGCGATTTTTGCCAAACAATGTTGATATTGGAAGGCACCAAAACAAACACGCCCATACCCCAACAGGACCTCGCCCCTATTTTGATCATTCCGCCCCACACGTACGTACACAACCCTGGCAGCGACGATGGCGGAATCGGCTATGCTTGCCGGCCGCAGCATATTCAAGCAAAAGCCAACACAGATTAGTTGTGTCAAACAAAGCAAATTCAACGTAACCTCACCTATCAAGAAGAAACAAAGCAACCTCAGCATTCGATTCCAGGCCTTCCCGCTCTTTGAGTTCTCTCTACCGCTGGAAAGCTGCTCCAATATTTACGCAATCCTACCTCTTGCCTGATCGTAACCCTTTTTTTTATGTTTTGTTCCTCTGAAATTTTCCTCTTTTTTTTAATCTGCCATCTCTCGCTATCTATAGTCGATCTGCTGATATCCGTCCTGTGCACTCACTGAGCGCTCTCTTCTAGCTATCATTATTAGACATGCCCCTTACTGCTGATTGGCTGTGAGTGTGTTTTGGGATTCGGTCACATTTGTGATTGGTCAAACAATCACATTGCAGCCTTGACGTCATTGAATTTCAGTCAGAGTTGTGCGACACTCAATGGCCGTTTACGGATACCATAGGAATGAATGAGAAGTGCCGTAAGCTGAAGCCCACCTGTCGCAAAAAGTCAGTGATTTCTCTTATAAAACGGCATTTTTTTTCTCGGTGTAAACTCTAAAAATAGTTCAATCCAAAAGTATTGCTTAGTGTAAAACATGTTGGAGATTAGCCGATAGGCTGTCGATTAATTAAATGATAAGCTGTTTCCACTAAAAAGCTGTTTTTTTCAGCGTAGTGAAGCCTCTCCTCCATTGACATCCATTAAAAAAATGGCCTCTGGTCTCCTTTCCCACGTACTGCCAGACCGTTGCGCTTTTTTGGCTAAAGGTTGCGAGGTTAAGAGATTACAATAATTCTATTCAACAAATAAAGCGGTTCTGAAGCCCTATTCTGACTAGTTTTCTCAGAGGAGGTAGTGTCGTCTTTAACAGATGTGCTTTGTGATTTTAATCATGGCTGTGTGTTTTAGTCACACAACCTTGGTAAATTATGGAGCAACTGACCTACTCTTTTTCAGGGTCCTTTCTGGGTTCCTCAGAGAAATCGAATCCCATCCGGATGGGAACGTCTGTGATTGCGGCAAATTATCTTTTTCACAGCGCCTCTCCATGTTTATTTTGACCTCCATTGAATCTAAAGCTTAATGTGCTTAAACATTCCTTCATTATGGATTTAGACCTTTTTGCCAACTTTCTGAGTAAAACAGCAGTTGGTGGTCCAAGTACTGCTGGCATCCCAGCCGACATAAGAAGAATGAAATCAATAACGAGAGTCTCATCACGGATGGCTTAAAACATCGACAGTGCTATAGTAGCAGGTATGAACTTAATTAATTACGTCCCTTAATTAGATACATAATGTTATAATTCTATATGCTAGTCCAGTGCAGAGATCTTCTTTATCTTTTTTTTTCTTTCTTTTTTTTAAAGATCAGTTTTAAATTAGAAGAACTTTAGATTTTTCCTTACACAAGCATGCTAATTGCACTTCACTTAAAAAGCTAACTCATGCAATTTGATTAAGTCCTGATTCTAAGTTCTTTAACAATTTTTGGAGTTCTGCTAACTTATTGTGGTTTGTAGTGCATTGTTCAAATCGGTTTTGCACATATGTGCATGAGGGTCACGGATGGCACACCCCACACACAGTACACACATCCAAAACACACCCTTTTATCTGTCTGCTGTTTTACTGCTTCTGAGTTCACTGGGGTGAATGCATTTGCCATAGATTAATCACGAACATCTGCAAACTCAGACACAGACACACTAACACATAGACAAGTAATCAGACACACGCATTATGGACGGTCCCTAAACAAACTGATGATTGCTTCAATCTTTACAGGAGGATGAGCTCCTATCTCCAAAAATCTGGGCTGTCTTTCAGAAATTAATAACTTTCAGTGTGCAGACATACAAACAGAGTCAAGATAGAGACAGATGCAGGCTAAAAACAAACAGCCATAAATGCTACACTTTACTGATGCACAAAAAAGATCCTTGCATATTTAAAACCATTATACTGACCCCAATATTTACATAAAATGAGAAATATAGATAATTATTGGTTTTAGTAATCCACACAGAGAGTTTAAATTATGTCAAACTAATAATACATATAATTATACTTCTGCTTTTGTGCAAATGAATCCGAGAAGATATCATAAAATTAGTTCTTTTTTTAGGAAGTATCAAAGTAAACAAGAGAATGGAAAAGTCCCATTTCCTGTGCTCTTCCTGTCATCTGACTTGAAATGTGGTAATGGACTGAATACACAAAGCAGCCACTCACACTAAAATGGACATGTGTAAAGAACTGTGCGACGAATGAATGCAAAAACCACACATACATTCAGTATTTAGAAAACAGTGAAAATTTCACTATCAATACACTCAATGAACCGCACCCACTGATAACATTGTTTATTTGCATGCTCAATAAATTTGTTTCATCGCACAGTTCACTAAAGGACATGTGGAAATTGGGTAATGTCACAGTCATGCCCAGAAGATTTGTAGTTAATGCAGTTTACACAGTCCAATTCCCTAACTTAAGACTAAATTGTATTTATTACAGCGAACTTCTACAATCTGACATAGTTTAATTACTGCTGTAAAATGTTTGTTTGAGTACACTGAAAATATCTGGATTTCACAATAATCACGATTGTAACCAAACACCATCTGACTAAACTAATAACCAAAAAGTAATTGTACTTTTTCACATTTTTATTAAGCATACTGAATAATTCACAGTGCAGGGTGGATAAAGTAAGTGAACCCTTGAATTTAGGCGCTTGTAAATCCTCAGTCCAGAATTTTGTAGACAGAACCATGGATTCATGAACACCTATGCCTTTAGCAATGCTTTGTTAGCTTTGTGCAAATTTGTTAATTTATTTTAAGTTCCTGTGAAAGCTGTTGGGATCGAAGCATGATTCACTCTAGCCAGTTTTTCTGGAGAAGAAAAGATTTGTCAGTAACCAGACTTTGTGTGCCTGTATTTAAGCTGTGTAACCCCACACTTCCAATCTCATCTCCTTAATTGACTCTAATTAGCTTTTGGAGAAGTCGCAACACTTACTTTTTCTAGCCTGCTCGGTCAATGATCACTTAGTGTCTTCAATAAAATGTTGAAAAGTACAACTCTTTGTGTGTTATTAGTTTAGTTAGAATGAGTTTGTACTATTTATTTGTACTGTGTTATTACTATATTGAATCAGTAGTGACCACATCATACCACATTTTATGAGTAATCAATGCAGAAATCCAGATCATTTCAAAGGGATCACAGACTTATTTGTGCCACTGTTTAAACTGTAGCATGTCTGGTTATAATGCTTTTCTCCATCATTTGATGCACAACAGCTGTCGTTTTCAGCATATAATGTTAATCAATTAACCAACTGAGTTTGAGTGGGAGGCCTTTATTGATATCTTGTTAACTTAATTTTGTGTTTTTGCTTTTTTTTTTTTTTACCTACATGGTGTGCACTTGACTTTACTCGGATGTCCAACATGTCCTAGTCCATGTACAAGTTTACTCAAGTGCGCATCAAGTCTGTCTTTTACATGTACTGACACATCTGGGTTACATTTTATTTCTCAATAGTCTACTTTAGACATTCTACTAACTGTAAGTAACTTTGCAACTGCATGCAGTTGACATGCAGTTGCAAAGTTACTTATAGTTAGTAGACTATAGCTTTATTGCCAATTATGTTTGCACACACAATGAATTCTTTAGATCATTGGAATGCCCCTCACTGAACATTGTGGTGAGGGCTTCATTGTTTCACTCACTCCCTGCAGCCTTAGCAACAGCGCAGCCTCCTTTTAGCATGAACAGTTGAGTAGAAACTTCTCAACCCTGGATGGTGGGATCCCTTTCTTACAGTCATGGGTCCAACCTGTGTTGGGTCCATTCTTGACCCAAATTATTAGAAATTGGAGGAACATCAGGAGACTCCTACCCTGTTGAAAAGACCAGCTGCATGGCTTTTTGCACACACACATCTATATCTTCAGGAACAACCATCAAACTAAAAGTGCCTTTAATTAGTCAGTAGAGCTTTCTTACCCTGCCACCTCCTGAAGTGAGATGATTATTTATAACGATAATTATGATCATGATTATTCTAAAGGCAATAAGCCCATCAGTCTGTCTGGCCATAAATAGACCCATCCATCATCCTCCATCTGCACATGTCTGTCAAATGAGTCCAGGAATCTATCCTCCTCAATGCTAGGCAATTATCATTTAATTTCTGAGATAATATTAGGTTAAATACTACTACTACTACTACTACTACTACTACTACTTTTGCATTGTTCCTTGCACAATAGTCAAGTCAAGTCAAGACACCTTTATTTATATAGCGCTTTTAACAATACAGATTGTGTCAAAGCAACTGAACAGCATTAATTAGGAAAACAGTGTGTCAATAATGCAAAATGACAATAGTAAACACTAATTTTTCAGTTAAAGACAGTTCATCATTGAATTCAGTGATGTCAACATCCAGCTCAGTTCAGTTTAAATAGTATCTTTGCAATCATTTGCAATCAAGTCAACGATATCGCTGGAAATGAAGTGTCCCTACACCCTGTACAATACTATGTAATGACCTCAAAACACTTTCAAAATAATGCATGATTTGTAAACTAATATATTTTGATGTTTGCATCACATTATCAGTTCCAAATATGGATGGCTTTTCTGACAGTGAACTTGCTGTGGGCCGGGCATACACTGTGCGATTTCAGCAACGTTTTTGTTAAATACCAACTCTCACTGTACAAGTAAATCGCATGCGATGTCAAGCCAAAGCTCAAGATTTATATCCTCACAGTATACGGTCCGTTTGTCAAGATGCAACCCGGAACTGTGTAGCCTCCATCCTATCCTATACATATATATGTCCTGTTTACACATTAAAATGTCGTTTTAAAATGAAATCGATCCTCGTCTACACTTGCGTTTTCATTGCATTTCAGAAACGATCTCCGTCCACACTACACAATCGAAAACGCATGTCACATGACCATTCATGCAGGTACAACAATGAGCATGATGTTATTGTTTACACGGTCGTCAAGGATACGCAGAGCGAATGTGGGCAGCCACGCCATCGTTTTCAACAGTCTCTGTTTTGGGCCCTGTCCCAAATAGCACCCTAAACCCTCGCGGTCTTCCACACTGTCGTGACTTAATGCTGCTTTGACTGTCGGGTAGAAGTCTGCTGCGGGCTCAGCAGAAGTGTGCATCGGGGGGGGGGGGGGGG
>NW_015547693.1:312342-318782 GCF_001515605.1 Sinocyclocheilus anshuiensis
GGGGGGGGGGGGCGGTCATCCTTCTCACGAGCACCCTTCTGAAAGCTAAAATGACGAATGCAATTAACGGATATGCGCACGCGGCGGCCATTGTAAGACCGCAAGTACACATGAAGTGTGCCATTTGGGACAGGGCCTTGGTCCGTTTACACTGAAACGCAACTCCAGAGTTTTCAAACTAAAATGGGGTCTGCAGCGTTTTCAAAAGACTCTGTTTTCGAGGGTCGAAAACGCCGGGGTCAAGTTAACTTTAAGTCGAAAACGACTTGCTATGCGAAGCGCTCGAGTATGAGTTATTATAAAACAACTCAAAGCCTTACTGTAGAAGCAAGCTAAAATGCAATGTATCGGGTAGGTTTAAGTTAGAGTTTAATGTATGTGGTATGTTATTGTAAATGCTTTGGCATAATTATTTTCATAACTCATATTATCATGCAATACATGCTTCTTTTAAGTTTAAATTTGAAATGCAATGTAATTTAATGTGCAGCAAATGTATTTTGATGTTAAAATATTAGGCACAAAATGTGTTTTGGAAGTGAAGTATTAATGAGTAGGCCGACAGACTGATGATTAACAGATGCCTCACGATGCTCATGTTTAAAGCCAAAAGACTTCAAGGATTCAAGGTCCTCTTTTCTTAACAAGTGGTCAACGAGGCATTTGTTTGTAAAATGTAACGAAAGTGTCCATAATACTGCTAAGCGCCATTTTGTGTTTGATGTATTTTGTACTGTTTTCATTTCACGTGCCAAAGGAATAAAGGCCTGTGTTAAGGAACCAACCTGTGTATGTGTTACTTTGTAAAGAGCTACAGTTGTTTTCAAACAGGACGGAGCATTATAAGGTTAATGCAACTCACCGGATATTTCATTTTAGAACTGTCCCGATACATACAACCAACATAATAAAACAGTGCTAGATTTACATTCATCTGTTCAAAACTAAATGCAGATTTAGCACCACTCACTGGACAGTTGACTTTGAAAGTGTTGCGAAACATGTGAGAAGTAATGTAATATGATCTTGCAGGTTTTCCAGTAAGCCTGGGTTGATTTTCGATTAATAGCTAAGGTTAGGGGTTTGTTCAAATAACCCAAAGTATGAGCAATAGTAAGTGATGTTTGTCTTGATATTACTAAATTAACTCCACTCCCAGGCCAGAGCTGTAGTTTGGAAAGTTCTGGTGTCTCTTTCCTTCAGCGGTGTATTTATTCTCTCTCTCTCAACCCAAATACACTCATATTTGCTCTCTCCATGTGTCCCTCATTCTTCGTCTCTCTCTCTCTCTCTCTCTCTGACTTTCTCTGGTAACATCTGGAACAAAGGTGGGTGGGCACTGAGCCAGTAGAGTTCAGCTGCAGCCATAAAACTAACAAAAATAAATGGGAGTCGAGGCTCAGATGCAGTCCAAACTCCACGACTCAATTAACCATTTCCCTCATCACGCTCACTAATACTATAAATGTCTTTACTGTCACTTTACTGTCACTAAATGATAAAACATTAGGCCAGCATTGGGACATACAGTACCACCACATCATAAATTGACATCTTGATAGTCACCGTTCTACATACTGATTAGTTTTGTATATGAGATATGAGCACTAGCATCTAGCTAAATTCAGTAGCAAATTTAAAATGTGTAAGCAAAATTATTCGGATTCAAATGTCTGCAAGTGCCTCAAAGCCTTTCCATTATGGTGGGGAAGCTGAGATCTCTGAGATCTCTGTCTACAGGTTTCTTAAAGAGTTCCTAGAGTATAGGGACCTGCGGAACCCAAGTATCTTATCATTTTAGCAGAGTATGATGTCACACGCATTTTAGGTTTACTTAGGCTTGGGTTTGGGATGTGATTAACAATATAGTTGCTTGGCAAGAATACTGGTCAAGGATCAACAGTAGGATTTGATCCAGTAACATATTTGGTAAAATCATGGTCATCTTTTGAAAATTGGTATCGAATTGCAATTAATGTGATTTCTGCTACCAGTGAATAGAAGTCAACAAGTTCACATAATCTATGAAAGTGATAAATTAAACTGGAAGGATTCTTGGAATGAGACATACAGCTGTTGTTATTTTATTTTTTTGCATTGATGATTTCCATCATGCAACAAATATTCTCTGGCAAAATTTATTTGAGCTTAATAAAACAAACAACAGTGCAGACAGTATGCAGAGAGGTTACATGTGGGTCGATCTCATGTTTCCCTTTGGTACACTGACCTTCTGAAGAGACACTATGTGGCACTGTCAAAGCAGGACAGTTTGTCTGAGTAGCCCGTGTCAAATCCTGGCTCAACCAATGGACTGTTGTCTCAATACAACTTGAACTATCATTATTGGTCATACTTAGGGTTTTACAAATACTTACAAATATAATATATGCATATAAAAAATTATAAGTACATACTGATTTTAACAAATCTTTAATTTATTTATTTTTTTATTTATTTTTTTATTTTTTGCAAATGTGTAACTTGTCCTGTACACCTACAAGATAATGAACATTACTTAATATCATATGCTTTTAGCAGTTAGGGTTGTCCTATTATTATTATTTTTTTTTTTTTATTTTATTTTATTTTATACACTTGCATTGATATATTTGCACTGTACGTAAATAAATAAATAAATAATGTCTACAATGTATGTATTTATTTCTTTATTTTATGTTTTGTTTTTATATTTTTAATTAATTTATTTATTTTAATTACTTTTAATTTTCTGCCAGGACACTATCAAGTAATTTTACAGGAATATCCATTAAACCTAAAATACTACGCAGTGACGTGCACAATTCAAAATAGAAGTAAATATCCTATAAAAATAATTAAATAAGGAAAATTCCATCTAAAAGTGTTGTAACAAGACAAATGTACATGACAAGCAAAGTCACTTTCTTGATATTCCTTCATTTTCTTACTGCATGGCATTCTTAGTCCATTTCCCCTTACTTTAATAAAAAATAAAAATAAATAAATAAATAAACATTAAATTAAATAAAGTCAAGTAAAGTAAAATTGAATTAAATTAAATTAATACATAAATAAATACATGCATACATTTATTTCTTTGATTTAAAAAATGTGTGTGCATGTATAATTTAACTGCATCTGTTTAAAAATACAAAAGTACTTTCTGGAACAGTAAAGACTTGTTTGACTTTATTCCTTACAACAAATCAGCATCCATAACATGCACACTCTCTCAAACATCAGAGTGCTCCTGTGTGTGTGTGTGTGTGTGTAAAGATTTGTAATTACCAGAATACATTTAAATACATTTAAAGGATGAGCGCCCGGGGATTTCCTTCACCATGTCTGTCGCTCTCATCCACTCAGTGTCTGGGTAAACAGCACTTTGTTGGCGTGCTGTTTTTAGCGCATGAATTTCTCAGACTGCTTAAAAGCTGAAGGTTTTGTTTCTGCTGACAGGGAAATACCAGAGAACCTAAACACACATACACATCACGCTGGTTGTTTCAATTTTAATAGACTCCACAAAGACGCTGATAAGCTTGATATTACCTTCTTCTCCAGCTCCTCACCCTGAATCTGCACTGATGCTGCACTGTTTGTGTGTGTGTGTGTGTGCGTGCGTGCGTGTGCGTGTGTGTGTGTGTGTGTTTGGTAATGTGCGGAAAGAACTGATTACTCTCGAGTCTTGAGTTTCTCTGCTGCCGCCCCACTGCACTTTTAAGTGTGAGGTTCATTTAGGGGTCATGTGATCTCTCAAATCACACCCCTAAATGAACAAACACACGGATTCCAAAACTGAGATAGTTTATTTCACTTTACAGACATCTTATCTTTTGTGACATTTTACACAGACAAAATATTTTATTTTGTGTTCTGGTGATTAAATGATTGCAAAATGTTCATATTAATGTGAAATATTCCTATTCCTACATCAAATATGGTGACACAAATGTTTATTCACTCCCAAATCAAAACAAAACACTGATCAATGCATACTACACAAATAAAATAAAATAAAATAAATCTAAAATGAGCTCTTCCTAATTAACATTAGTTGACACTTGAGGGTCATGTTGCTATATTTGCTATATGGGCAAAGAAAATATAATTCCTTATAAAATAACAATCATCATATTAAATTATTTAATGCATATTGAAAATATGCATAATAATATATCGTCTATGTATTATAATATATGGATTAACACATTTTAAATTGGCACTTAAAAAACAATATATTTGACAATGTGACAATATATTTACTTATATATCATAATGTATATAATTTTATATTCATGAATTATTACAGTTATGTTAGACAAATATTACATAATAATGGAGAAAACGTGTTTTGATTTGAGAGGGAATGATCTTTTTAACCTTTATTAAAGTTACAGAAGAAGACTTATAATATTTGACATAATGCCAAGCTTGGACTTTCATAGGACTATTCATCTTTTGCTTCACAACAAGTGTCCTACCGCTGATTATATGATGGCTGAGTTGCTCTTTCTTCTTCAAGCCTGAGAGAGAGCATGAATGAGAGATGTAAAGGAGAGGGAATGAAGCTCTCACATGCATACAAAAACCTCACAAGTGGCCTGTGGAGCCACCGGTGAGCCACCCAGATTGAGTCCAGAGACAAACAGAGCGAGAGAGAGACTGCTAACGGAGAAGAAGAAAGAGGAAGGGAGTTGGAGGTAGAGAGAGATTGAAGATGCACCCATAAAAATCCATCTCGTGCAGGCCTGACAGCCACTTTAGCCCTGAAACAGCACATTCGGACCGTGGCTCTCTCGCCAAATCTGCTCCATACATCATCAGTGAGGAAACAGCACATGAGAAATTCTTAACACAATGCATTTTGTCCAAAAGATTTAACATCTAATTCAGAACTGACAGCTTGCCCCATCTCCTTCTCTTTCTCTGTCAGCGTACGATTGATCTTTCGCTCCACCCCGCCGGCCTTGCTCCCATCATCCCATCGCCAGTGCCGCTCAGAGCCGCCTATCCATCTAAACAGCACTAACCAGGCCCTCATGGGCCCAAATATCTATAAATAAAGACAGAACACAGGTCAATGTAAACCAATCCACATGTGTAGTAAGTTTTTGCAATGTAGTAATAAACAATGAGGAAAAAAGTGCGACTCGTTTGCTTCCTCATGGATGTGTATATATACCTCCTGGGAAGTTTGGGTTTAAAAGAAGTTGAAAATGTCTTTCTCTCGTTTTAGACAAATACTTCTGGACCTGCGTTATATTAAGAGTCTTTAACTACTATGTACTTACTAACCCTAACCTAAACCTAACCCTTAACCCTCTACCGCATGGTGTGGCCATATGGCAACATACTTTTTGTGTTCATTTCCTTGCCACTGTCTCTTTAAGAGAACATTCTCGGTTTTTTTGTTGGAAAGAGAAGACCTTAGTTTAGCCAATGATGTGCTTTGATTAAGTCACATGACATGCAGTTTTTTTCTGTGGCGAGATTTCTGACAGACTGCCGTCTCTTGTCGGTAGTTGCTGAACGCAAACTAAAACGTCAGTAACAAACAAGGACCAGTCCATGTCACTTCCACAAAAAAATCGGAAACATCAATGTTATGATGTTATGATGACATATTCACCTCTCAAAAAAGTTTTTATGAAATAAGTTTTTGGTAAATCATTCAAATGTATGTGTTGCCAAGCGGCAACACTGTGCAATAGTGGAATGACATTATTACAATAGTTTAGCTAGCTAGCAAGGTCAGCTGCAATTTGTTAAGCTGTAACAATAACAACATTAATACTAGTGAAATAATGTTGATTAGTCGTATGTTAATGGAATTTGTATTATGGATATAATCAAATTGAAATGGCAATTTTACTTTTGATTAAATATGAATACAGGTAACATTACATCAGTGAGCACGCCATATTCTATGGCAAGGTAAAGAAGAAAAGGGCAGAACTGGTTCTTCCTGCAGATGAAAGAAACCTGCTTTGTGAAGTTTCATACATAAAAAATGTGATCTTCCAAGGATTATGGGGGGGTGGAGGGATGGGGGGGCTCATGTTCATAGTCTTCCTCTCATAAGATTGCGTAATGCTGAATTTTCATGAACTGCAATGTTATTAATCTTTTTCCAATAAGTTTAAATTGATTTTTACCTTTTATGGGCATTTTTACCTATAAAGCCATTTTTCTAAAATTGTGCATCATCTTTTGAGTCAACTTCTTACATTTAATCAGTCAATTATAATAATAATACATTTAGGCTGTTACTAAACAAATTAAATCAGTATCAATAAAATTAATATTTGCAGAAGTTGCATATGAAGTGGCATTCAGATGTATTTACACGTTAATGCAGCTTAGAGGGACATGGAATGCTTTAAACTGCAGTTACAAATGCATAAATAATGTTTTGATATTTAAAACATGAAATGTTGAATACTGATATTTGAAAT
>NW_015547693.1:318801-325071 GCF_001515605.1 Sinocyclocheilus anshuiensis
GCTCTTCGTGTGATATTGATTAACTATATTAATTGATATAAATATATACATTTTCTGCCCCCTTATCTTGAAGTCTGTGATCATTGTTAATGCATTTTAATAGACTGAATTATGCAGCAAAAGAGCGCACTCTAAAAGCGCACGCGCACTAAAGCCTGTGTTGGTCTACTCTAACCAGACTTCATCACGTCGCGTATGCACGTCTCTGTAGGTGTGTTTTGTTTAGCCTTTGCAATATACTCGATAATGTCATGATGTCTCACGAGTTCAGTATTTGCACTAAACCTGCACAGATTTGACATTTTGGCTAAACTCACTAAGGGGCCACAGAACGCGTTTTTCCATTCCAATGCGCTACTTTTACATTGTTTTTCTACGTAAACAAGCACTAGACAGATGACTTGCTACAGCTGGTTTTTAAATTCTAAGACTAGAATCTTTAGACTGACTGTAAACAACACCAATTATTAATCTGAATTTACAATCAACTTTTCCAAATGTGTACATTGTGTTAAGACTTTTTCTAACACTGCCAGTTACGAATTGCGAGGGAGAGCGCTCATTTTCTAAAATGTCTCGAGTTAAAAACGAACTGAGAACGAGAATGTGCCAAGAACGTCTCCAATCTCTGTCGCTCATGGCCATTGAGTCTGAACTCTTAAAAGAGCTCAGTTTCGATGACGTGGTGGATGACTTCGCGAGGAGGAAGACCAGAAAGAAACTCCTGTAAGAAATTGTTTAACCATGCTGGATTGTATAATTGTCAGGGCCTGGGAACATTTTTTTGTAATTGTGTGTTTTCTTAAATTGCATACGTGATGATCTGATGTTTAAATTTTACATGTGATGTTTGTCACAGAGTTGTTTAGTGACAAATAATTTTTTTATTCATGATGCACTAAATACAGTATGTGTATATTTGACGGTTAATTAATTAAAGATGTGTTTCATACGCCTCAATTTGCCGCATTGTTGATTATTCGTTGTAGCTATTAGACTTGAGAGAAAAATATCAGAAAAGTGTATTAGTTTCTGAAGGGAATGCGCCCCCCGGTCTACATAAATGCATCTATGTTCGCGCGAATCATTCATGATCCAGCCTCACCTACAGAAGAAGTGAGTATAATGTTTTGTAATGAATCTTTGCAAATCGCCTTTCCTAATAATGTGCTAATTAGCAAGTTTCACGATGAATGCGGCTAAAGTAAACAGTCTCTCTGAGAGCAGCTCGGAAGAGAGGGGCGGGGTCAGTAGAGCTCATTAACATTTAAAGGAAATGCTACAAAAACGGCTTGATCTGAAAAGAGCTGTTTTTGACAGGGTAAAAAAAGGTGTTTTTTTACACTACCATTGAGAAATTTTAACCAATCTATGTTACAGACTTTTCATTAAAACCCTAAGGAATCAAATCAACTTGTGGAAAATGGGCATCCGATGACCCCTTTAACTGTATAAATTTGCAATTTAAATAGTATTCATGAAAAATGTAATGAAACAAAAAAATTATAAATCATTATTCAGCAAAAAAAAGAATGGAATAAATAAAAGCACAAGTTGTTGGAAAGTATGTATAAGGTCTCAAGTACTGTGTTAAAGCTTATAATAGCACCAATTGACTCAACACAAACACCATTTCTGAGGAAAAATATTAACTATAAGTAAACTTACATTTATTCTAAGTAAGATCCACTGTTGTATGCTGTTGCAGTGTGGCAACATATCATAAATTACCTTAAAATAATTTTTTATTTTTTTATTTTTTTATACAGCACTACAAGTTAAGCCATTCTTAGAAAAGAAAAAGAGTCAAATATTTATTTCTATAGGTCTGCCATAATGTGTGCGGTAGAGGGTTAAATCATAATCAGTTGATACAATACACTTATTGTGTACATACATGTTTTTTTTTACATTATACTTATGTTTATAAATACTTTCTTGTAGTTACATATGTAATTAATTTCTGTAGTTACATCTATAATTACACTGTTGACCCTACCCTTACACCTTAACCCACCTTAAACCTAACTTAAATCTGACCAGACCAGACCACCAAACCTGTTCC
Organism: Sinocyclocheilus anshuiensis; assembly: GCF_001515605.1. NCBI lineage: Eukaryota > Metazoa > Chordata > Actinopteri > Cypriniformes > Cyprinidae > Sinocyclocheilus > Sinocyclocheilus anshuiensis. The sequence goes on from NW_015547693.1 coordinate 320,867, forward strand.
TATCCTTAACTGCATCCCACCTCAAAAGCAGCAAAAGTGTTTAGCAGCTTACAGTAGCGTCTCGAATACTGTCTGTATGAACGTGCAACGGGAGTCAAGCCCGTATTCCTTACCAGTAACCACAGCGACAGTGACCAAAGTAATATCAAAGATGGTGACGTCCACAAAACTTAAAGTAACACAGCGCGGATTTTCCGAGAATGCGGTTGTGAGTCCTGAAAATGTACTGGTGTGAGTTCGGTTACAGAATGCGATTGTCACGCCTGAAAATAACTGTATTGTGTGTGAACATAAGCATATTAAGGATCATATTCTGCTGCTGTGTGAACGTGGCCTAAGTACATTTTACCTAACAATTAAGTTATATTTTTTTATTTTTGTTTTTTTGGTGTAGGTACATAATTAAAGACACTTAATATAAAGTGGGACTGTATTCTGTCTTTAATCTGGCAAATGCTAGTCTTCATCAACAGTACACAAAATGTATACAAATTAAATTGTGCAGTCAACATTCACAATGAAAACTTAATTATGACCAATACCAATTTGCTTCTACCATTATTCCTTAAGTGACACGCCCCTTAACTCAGAAAGTCATGGGTTGATGAGACGAGGGGTTTCCCACTAGTAATTATGACATTATGGTGCCGCTCATGTGCACTTATCTAATAAATAAGACCTTTCCAACATTGACTTGTGCAACCTTCCGCATCAGACGGAACGCCCACATCTTTTACACAAACTTTCAAATAAAAATAGCTGGAGCAATTCCAAATCACAAGCTTCGGTCTGATTGGCTGATTTTACTCAAGTTCTGGTGTTCAGGGTGTTCAGCTTCAACATTGAGCATTTACACTGACAGTGTTTGAGCTGTATAACAGAGCTGCTGCTCTTAACAGAAAATTAAGTTTGTTTTCTTGAAACAGCAATAAATTAAATAACAGTCATCAGGAATGAGCCACTGAGAATTATTACAAACTCATATTGAAATCTAATTTGAGGTGGGGGATCACATTTATATCCAAAAGGTAATTAATCTACAACCTAAATTGCCTCGATTCAAGTGCCTGGGATTAAGATTGTGGAGTGGTTAAATACTTGTGCATGAGGTGTGTCTTCAGCTTATTCCAGGAGAGAGGGTGTAGGTTTTGTAAAGTGACTTTGTACCTTGTTGTGAAGGAACATTAATTGAAGACTAGATGTGCTGCTATGTTCTGGATCATCTGCAGATGCTTGGTTACGTTGACTGGAAGGACAGCCAATAGGGCATTGCTGTTGTCCAGTCTTGAAATAACAAGAGCTTGGATGAGCACTGCATATTTTGACAGGAAGGGTCTGATTTTCCTGATGTTGTAAAGTGTAAACAGTTGGGCCATTGGGTTGGTAATGTGGGTGGTTAGGCTCACTTGCTCATCAAACACTACCCCCAGGTTTCTTCCTGTCCTGGTTGGTATTAGTGTTGTAGACCCCAGTTGCAAAGTAATGTTGTGGTCAACTGGTGGGTTTATAGGGATTACAAAGTGCTCCGACTTTGCACAGAAAACTATAGATGGCGCCCCTTCATCCAAAGCAGATATATGTGCTTAGACAGTTGGGGTCATCAGGTTGAAACAACAGAAAGAGCTGTGTATTATTTGCATTGCAACGGCAGGAGAAACTATGTACCTTTATGATCATTCCAGAGAAGTTGTGCATTTGGAGAGGACCAAGCACCGAGCCATGAGGCACACCAGTGGTTGAATGTGCATGTACATGTTGACAGCATTTGCACTTTGTGGATTTATTAATAAGTAAATAACTGTGTATGTGTGTGCCGTTTTTTAATGAATATTCCAATCCATAACTGTTCTAATGCTATTTTTGCATGCACATGAACATCCCTGAGTGAATACAATTTCATGAATATTAAGTTTCGGTCACACACTAAAACTTTATTCCACACCTTAGCCAGCTGCCTTGTTGTTTGTTGTCTGCATAGGCCACTACCTTCTTGGCAGAATTTAACGAAAACTGAAGTTTACGAGTGATTGATTTGAAGCACTCAGCATTAGCCACACAAATAGTACTCTTCACGTAAAGCACAGGAGACTCACAACTGATTCCTATATAGTTTAAAATTAGCACATATTGCTAAGCTAACCATGCATAGTGTACACAAATACTGGGTAAATATGTGCCATGAAGTGACATGAAAGTGGCATACCTCACCATTAAACTCAGTTTTAGTGGGTTGAATTGTATACAGAGCGAGAGAGAGAGAGAGAGAGAGAGAGAGAGAGAGAGAGAGAGAGAGAGAGAGAGAGAGAGAGAGAGGGGTGAGGTTGGCCTTCGTATCACACTTTGCTCCTCCTAGTCTAATGGATTGCAGTTCCCTGGATTATGGTTTGGTCAACATTCTGAATAGGTGGAATTTTGACTAGTTCATGAGCCTCAGTGTTTGGGAAAGAGAGAGAGGTGGATGTTTTAAAACACAGCCAAGATGCATTTACACACCAATGCTAAGAGAGTTACAGAGATCCCCATCCTCAGCTACAGATAGCATGAGCACGGACCAGCCACCGTTCACTGACCATTAAATGACCCTGGCCCAAATGGCGCATTCGATGTGGACTTCTGACCTTTGCTTACACGTGTCAGTAAAGTTCCCACCCTTTTTGTGGTCGCAATGTGCTCTTTGATGTAGCCTTTCGCACAGGTGCAGTTGCAGTCAAGGGGCATTACATCACCCAAGTGTGAACTCACTGAAGGACCGCAAGAGCTGAGGGACACTTTGGACAGGACCTAATGTTCACACACACACAAAAATCTGTTTGGCGGATTTCTGTGTATTATTTGAGAGCCTGGGCAATAGCCCGTCAAAAAACAAATACCCATTGATGAATTTGCCAAAGTTTGTGAGGTTTATGTCACCAAATATTAGAAATATATTTAAGGGTACCAAGAAAATGGGGTGTACTCAGGCACAAGTCTACATTTAAGCAGCATCACACAGGCAAGAGTGCTGTAGTACTGAATATCATCACAGCTGTGATTCGGCCACAAGTAATTCAGTACAACCACATGGTTGTATAATTTGAGTAAAGTCAAATTTCACAGTGGTACAACTGTCCTCAGATTATGATGTAAAAAAGGCATAAAACAGCAAATGATGTCATACATAAAACAGGATTTGTATAAATTAATAATTAATTATCACAAAATATGTTTCAAACATTTTTGAAAATAATTATTAAGATTCAAAGCAAAAGCTTTTAAACTTTTGTTAAAAATGTTATAAAACTTTTTGGTAACACTTTATTTAACAGTGTCCTTGTTACAGGTTATGTGTACTTATTAAAGTAATAACAGTAAATTATGCAAAATTATATGCAACTTACCCTAAACCCTAATCCTAACCATAAAATAAGTACGTTAATTAATGTTACTAATCGTAATTAATTACGAACATAATTACTCTGTGACAACGTAACCTTAATTACTTTATTATTAGTAGTATTATTATTATTATTATTATTTATGAAACCAACATGAATACAAAGAGTACATTTCTAAGAATGTGGTTGGTACATGCATTGTAAAAGTACATTTTAAAAAGATTTTTAAAAATCTAAACAAATCACTTTAAAAAAAATACTTCATTGCAAATTAGCATTTCTCAGTATCAAATATGTGCGTGTAAATCATTTGGAATGGAGAAGGGAAATGTACTACATATCAAAATGCAGTCTCATGTATATTGTGTATGCAAAAACAAGCAAGAATCCAGAATGCACACATATGGAGCAAAATAAAAGCTACACACTCCAGGATAAGTCGATGGGAAACAGAAAACAGCAGCACATGGTGGTGATGATAGGCGATCATTAGCCTTAGCAATATCTCCAGCATTTCAATTAAGTTCAGGTTTTCAGGGCTTGTGTGTTGAAACAGAGGCCAGAGAAGAACACTACTGCAAACGGCAGTCATTAAAGGAGCTCTGCGCTTGTTCGTCCCTGCTAATTAACTTAATGACTACTCGCCATGGGCTACAGCCAAGAGAGAGCTGCAGAAAGAAATAAAGTTGGGATGGAGGGATGATTTGAAGAGAGAGTAGTGGGGGAAGAGAGAGCAGATTGAGATGCTTTCTCTGTGTGTGTGTGTGTGTGTGTGTGTGTGTGTGTGTGTGTGTGTGTGTAATTGGCTGCTTGCCTTACAGATATTCACTC
>NW_015547693.1:325081-351082 GCF_001515605.1 Sinocyclocheilus anshuiensis
CTGCTGAAAACACCAGCTTAGGCCATCATAAATGTCCATGGAATGATTAGCCATGATGTTCACCATCCAGACTTAGTTGGTAAAGTTGTTTGATCGAGGATGTCTTGCTGGTTTAGTTAGTCGAGTGTCTGGTGGGAACACAAGCACACCAGAATCCCAAACACAACATATACTGGTGTGAATAAATATATGCTGCATGCTTCCTCTAAGTGCTGAAAATACATTATAGACAACGTTTACTGTGGCCTTACCTTGAGCTAAGGCGTGTCACTACTTTTGAGTGGTAAAAAAAATATGATTTATGTTTTGGGTCATTGAAATTAACTGTCAACACAACAGGAGCCATGTGTTTCCTTCATATACATGCACTACAGTTCAAAAGTTTTTTTTTTTTTTGATGAACCCAAGATATGGTAAAACAGTAATATTGTAAAATCAAAATAGCTGTTTTCTAGAAAAAAATATTAATAATAATTAATAATAATAGCTTTATGTATGAACCCCAACTGAACAATTATTTAACATTTAACGTGGTGTGAAACATTTCTAGCAGGTCACTGACATTGTCTAGAGCAGTAAGCAGTGAGCCGGGGTCACAGGTCAGACGTGATTGAATATGGTTAACATATCCTGACTTACACCCGGATCAGTTTCACAGTTACAGGTCAATGGCATTTGAACACAGAAATCTTTAAGCTGCAGGTACAGGAGGAGAATAGAATCTCTTTATACACACACACGCATGTCCAAAGGAACATGTCAGAACACATTAGTGATCAGCACACACAGCAGACAGGCTGAGGCTACAGCCCTATTTGCTTGCCTAATAGAAGCCACATTATTCCAGTCTACCCTTGAGCTGTGGGCAAGATCACGGGCTGACGGAGCGCTTTCAGAGAGAGGTCACGCGTGCTGTCCTCCTGAGTTATTTACCTCTTTATTTATTTATTAGCATATTTACCACGTCTCTGGCCGGTTAATGCTGTGTGTGGAGGAACAATAGTCTGAAAATTGAGATTGGGAATAAGTCAGGAATGGATAAGATCACACTTTGACAGTTCAAATCAAATCTTCATATTTCTGAAGTATACAGCATTGGAATCTCGAGAAAATTTCACCACAAAATCAAATAATATAAATAATAATAATTTAAATTACATTTACATTTATTCATTTAGTAGACACTTTTATCCAAAGCAACTTACAATTGTGGAATACAAGTAATAATAATAATAAGAAGAAGAAGAAGAAGAAGAAGAAGAAATTATATATTTAAGAAAATTAAGCTTATTCCATTACAAGTATTTAATTAATTTATTTACTAGTAGTTATTTTTAATGACAACTTTTTAAGCACAAATGCATAGGGGCCGTCCACACAGAATGTGCTTTTGGAGTCCACTGCACTGTTTTTCCATTGTTTCTCTGTGCTAATGATATAGATGGAAGTTATTTTTCTGTTGTGCTTGAATCTTGTGTCTTTTGCAAGTGCATGTTTCTGCATTCTAAAAACTCTTCACTCAGATTAAAAGTTCAACTTTTAATAAACACATCCCACCTTGCTTCTTTTCCTATCCAAAAAAAAGAAGAAGAAGAAGAAGAAGAAAAAAGATACTTTGGACCAACTCTATATTTCATACTTTTAATATCAGTCTATCTGTCTATCTATCTATCTATCTATCTAATTATAGTTATTATTATTATTATTATTTATTATTATTATAAAAGCTGAAATAATTTCTGCAGTCAGTAAAGCTTGCCAGTATGTGCTCTGCACATTAACACTCTGGTGTCAAGCGAAAAAACTATAAAAAAAAAAAAAAAAAAAAATTTATTTATTTTTTGGTTTAAACCCAAAACAATGTTTTTTGTTTTTGTTTTTTTTTTGTTTTTTCTTTTTCTTCAATATAAAAGATTCACTTTAAATAAATGACACGGCAATTTCACTTTAGCATTCTGCAGGCTTTTTGTTTGGGGAGGATCTATCTGCTTGATCTACCAATGAGTGTTTTTTGAGAAACTGTCTGCGCTTTTGGTGGCAATATTGGCGAAACAGCCATTCTTATTTCTATTTTGCAGTAAAATATGAACGAGAAATGTTCTTGACAAGTTTTGTGAGATCCAACCATCAGAGCTTGCACCTTTCATTGTCTGTTCATCCCGTCTCCGTCTTTCTCTCGTGCACAAACAGACAGTGAGTGTGACCTGTCTGCCTGCATGTGGAACTGTGGCCCGCTATCGACCCTCTGCAGGTTTAATATTCATAAAGGCTATTTCAGCAGCTTTGGACGTTAGCAGGGCGCACCGCCACAGTAAATCGATCCCTGCTGATAGACATCGGCTTCCCCAACCCATATCGATTCCATTCAGAGCAGCGCTCAAGGTCTCCTCCAGCATCTCTGCTCTCCATTCACACCTCCAGCTTCTCACCACACACGCTCTGATCGCATGGGCAGATGATGCTAATTTCATTATTCAGAGTTGCACAATTGTTAACAACATTAACAGTAGCTATGAAAATAAAATTGTATCGGTACATTCATAGCCCACAATCATACACTGGTCAAACAAACTGGCATACTCTTTATTTCTTCAGTAAATATTTTATTTGTCAAGGCATGGCAAGATGAACGCACGGAAGACTTTGCGGTGTTCTGGATTGTGTGAATTATTTGTGGAAAATATTGGTTTTAGTTTCACTTTTTTTCATCATTATATTAAATTATTTAATAAAATCACCTTAAATAGAAAAAAAATATATAATTTTATATAGGACATATTCTACATTTTTGTAGCACTTAATTGAAAGTAAATGAATGCATTAGTATTGCTTTTGTAATGCTTAGCAATTTGAACATCCTAATTATTATATGTTTTTTTACGCATAACTCGTCCTTTACGATTTGTGATACAGACATGACTAACAGTTCAATGTTTTAATCAGCTTTAAAGGAATAATTCACCTAAAACTGAGTATTTGCTGAAAGTTTTCTCACCCTCAGGCCATCCAAAATGTAGGTGAGTTTGTTTCTTCATCAGATTTGGAGAAATGTAGCATTGCATCACTGTCTCAGCAATGGATGCTCTGCAGTGAATGGGTGCCGTCAGAATGAGAGTCCAAACAGCTGATAAAAACATCACAATAATCCACAAGTAATCCACACCACTCCAGTCCATTAGTTAACAGGTGATGGAATGCTACATTTTTTTCCAAATCTGATGAAGAAACAAACTCTACATCTTGGATTCGTTTTATGATGTCTTTATGACCTTTTTGGAGCTTGAAAGATACCTACAGTAGACTTTCAGAGGATGGACAGAAATCTTTGCGGTTTTATTAAAAATATGTTCATTTGTGTTCCGTGGATGAACAGAAGTCGTATGGTTTTGGAAGAATAAAATATAAACATGTTGTTTTTGCCACTGTGTCTTTAAGATTTATATATACAATTGACCTCTGTTGTGATTGGCTAACTTCTGTGTACTGATGAATACGAAATGGATTTCTAAATGTGGGCAGGTCCATGTTAATGAGCTTATGGTTCTGATGTCATGATTTTTGTCATTAAGTTTTTTTGTTTTTTTTTAAGTTGGAGTTCATCTACTTTATATCTCAAAGAAGCATGGCCGCTCAGTTAAATAGGCAATAATGTTAAATTTTGTATGTCAATAAAAAGCAGCTGGGGCTGAAAAATAATCACTGCACAACCATTTAAACACATATGTACTAAACATTACCAGTTCACTTATAAAATGAGCCATACAAATATACACAAATGCACAGTGCTAAATAATTCATCTCCTAAAATTGAGAACATAAGTGGTGCACACACACTGACATAACAGGGATGAATTCTTCAGGAATCCTCTAAAGTGCAGCAAAGATTAAAAATTGAATCATGCCAGAGAACCAAAATTCATAAGGAAATGTATAAAATCAATATTTTATACTACTTACTGCACCTATTCTTTATTACAAACCTTAATAATAAATGCTGACAGGGTTCTGCAGGTACAGAGTGAAAGATAGACCTTGCAGTTCAAAAGCAATACTATTTCATTCATCTTTAAAGCATCCCGCTCTTGTTTTTTATTTCTCCGGGAGCCATTGAGGTGCTCTTTTAGAACTAAAAGAGGTAAAGGAAAAGCAGGCTTTGATAGATTGAATGATCCGTGGTGCCAAGTGGCTGTCAACACAAACAGCCATAAAAAAAAATGGGAGTGAAAATGTTCCAAACAGGAGTTTTCAAGGTTATGGGCCGTAGCTATGATTTGGAGGCAGGGGTGCCGGATCTGAGGGGGCACAACTCGCCTCCCAACACACATTACTCTAACTGGATTTACATGTCTGATATTACAATATTTACATGTTGGGCTGAAGTGTATTTATCTTATAATATTTCAAACAAATAAAAGTAATGGTTGACACTAAGAAAGTTAGAAAGTAAATCTGATCTGATCTGATCTGATCAGTACATCATCCCAGGACACACAGCATCACAATCAATCAATAAAAGTTAGAGAGCAGGAACAACTGCAATGTTACGTAGATACTGTGGAATATATTCATTGATCTTGATTCAATATAATACATAGAATTATGCCCAATTATAAGAGTAAATTATCTACTATTATCTATCTGACTGTGTGTGACAGTGTGATGGGGATTGCACTTAGAACAGTGAACTATTTAAAACTTGAGAAACACTCATATATGGAAAAGGGCCTTGTCCCTAAAAATAGGAGCTAGACATAGGTACCTGACATGTTATTGATCACCCTTCAGGAGCTTGTATATGGTAAAAGATACCTTGTCTAAAAATACAAAGGTAAATGAATCTTTTGAACAGTTTCAGCCGTTTACAGTATATGTGAGTATGTGCGATTTTTTGCTATTGGCTTTTATGTGCAGTACACATACTGCTGCAGTCCCACTGTTATTCTCATTGGCTGTAAGTGCTGATATATGTGTGTAACTGATGCTTTGGGCTCCTCCCTTCCCTTTAACCTGCTGTTCTCTGGTGGATGAATTTAACATGGGCATAGACTTTAATGGCTTCTGAATGGAGTGTTTTTTATGGAGTGTTAGGCAAAGACCCTCCCCTGGAACCCAGCGCTCAGTGACGGAGAGCAGAGGCTGATTTAATCAGACAGTCTCTCCCCTGGTACTCATCCCGCTGGAGGAGAAAGAGAGACAGAGAAAGAATGGTGCGGTACAGAGGTTTACCGGCTGGACGAACAGGCCAGTGGAGACAGACATATGCTGGGCGTCAATGTCTGCTAAAGTGAACGAGATAGAGAGAGAGAGAATCAAAATAAAACAACGGACTTATGGTGAAGTTTTGATTTCTGTACTTCTAGTGTCACTAAATGGAACTCGAGGCCATTCAGAAAGACTGTCTGCTTTGTGCAAAAGAAGTACTTATTACTGAATTACGCACGTAATTGCAATTAAATTAAAACATATTACAGTTCAAATTTATATTAAAAGCAGTTATCTGAACTTTAGAGTGCTTTAAGTAGTATCTTTATACGTTTTCATTTAATTTCATAATTACACCTGTTGTCTTTGAAATCTGGTTAAAGTGTAATAAAGTGAATAAGCTTACTAGCATTTATGGTAAACAAAACTCTACTTCAATGTCATCTCTATTGAAATTTGGGTAACACTTTATTTTAAGGATCAATCTTGCTATTCATTTTGCTTATTAGCATTCATATTACTAGCATATTGGCTGTTTATTACTACTTATAAAGCACATATTAATGAATTATTCTGCACGACCGTATTTTAGATCCCTTAATCCACCCCATACCTACAATTAACAACTACCTTACTAACTATTAATAAGCAGCAAATTAGGAGTTTGTTCAGGGGAAACTCTTAGTTAATAGTGAATATGTGTTCCCTGATCTAAAGTGTTGTCATGCATTTAAATATTTGTAATTACACATTTGTAATGATGACGTTGCAACTTATCACATTTAAAATGAATTAACTTTAAAAGTAATATCAAATAACACACTACAGTTCAATTTATAACCAAGTAATATGGTTCTTAAAATGACAGATGATTTAAACATATTGATTATAAATGTAATTTAACTTTTAATCTGACAATATTATAGTGCACATTTAAAAGTGTGCTTGAGTCACTTTTTGCAAATGCATTTTACAGACTTCATTTTTTGAGAACACAAGTCCAAGTATTTGTTTGTTTGAGCAGATCTTCAAACATAACGCAAAGCACAGTATCTAACATTAGGCACACTAGTTCTTGCTTTATTTAATTCGGTCTTTCATAGATTCTATGAAAGACCGTGTGTGTGTGAGAGACTGATGTGTTAGAAGCCCACAAATAAGACTATGAGTAATAAATCCATTCTACCTTGAGTTTGATTCAAAGACGCGCCGGGCGACGCGAATGACGCGAAATGCGCGACGCGTATTTATATATATATGATATTCGCCTCAAGACCCGTTCACACTGCCAGCGACTTTTTCGCTGTATGTCGCTAGACTCTGTGATGTGAAGACGCTTGTGGGCGTTCCTACTGCTGTAGCGCTAATGTTCTTGGTAGACTGCACGTCTGGACATATCTGGACATATAAAATGCAATCACAAACTATATATTGCCGGTAAAACTAATTCTGCTGTTGGAGAGTGTTGTTATATAAACTACAGCAGTGCTCGTGCATTAAATCATTAACCGGTGCTAAACTGCTCACTGCATCATGTAATTAACAACTCGAACCGTCAATGTATGAATCAAACTCACTTAGACAGCCAACGGTTTCTTTTCTACATGTCATTTTTTATATCCATGTCTGGCACAGGCACTGGTTATTCTCAGGGAGTACTAACCAGAGCAATTAAAGATTAGAACCAGGGGAAGATTCTCCTATCTCAAAAACCCTCCCCAGAGGTAGACTTAACAAGCACCTCTAAAATACCCGACTACGTCACCCCAGAGGCTAAGCTACCGGGGAATCGCCCGTTGCAAAATCAACAAAAGGCTCACAGTTTCGGTTACGGCTGAGTCAGGACGTGAGACAGATGAAATATAAATACTTTATTGAAAATCAATAAGTAACAAACATGCAAAAAAAGAAAAACAGAAAAATTTACAACATACACAACTCTACCTCCACTCCAGGGCTGGGGCCTAGCCCACCTAAATAAAACAACCGCACAGCAGACCCACGTGCACTCACATTCCACAGCACCCCAAGTGTTGGGCACCATACGCAGAATAAACCACCACCAAGCAGAGAATGGGGGCTTGCCCCTCACACCAATCACTGTTTGCCCCAACCCCTGGAGAGAAAGCAAAACCACAATTAAATCACACTAAATTACTCACACACACTCTCCCAATTCTTATAAAGTTGACAATTGAATAATAAGAAAACAAAAACCACAGAAAAAAACAAACCAACAAACCTCAACCATACAATTGCCGAGAGCAATAAACTCGCAACCTTAAATCAACGGAAAAGAAAAAAAGATATATATATATATATATATATATTCAAATATTAACCAATTCACAAAAAATTAAATCAACAAGAGCAAAAAATTACAATAAACAAAATTAAACCAAAGCAACAATTACATTCATAAACCTTCAAATACAAAACCACCGAACACGGTGGTGACTGTTGGTTGGTCATCCAAGACCGGGGAGTGAAACAATACACAGCAATCCATAAACTGCAGCAAGCCAAACTTTCGCTCAGCTGATCTTACAAATGGCCAATACTGCCGTAAACACACTGGTCGCCGCATAAAATGAAACAGCTCTGCAACACACTAGTTTTAATTCACACACTCAAAACCACCGGTCTGGCAGTTTTAAGAAGCACCGTTCCGTATGACGAGGCTGTCTGCACCTCACCGCTGCCCGGGAAACAGCAACGCTGGCATCCGTGTATGAGCGTGCAGCCAACGACGCCCCGACGAGAAAAACCCACTGCAACGTCTTTCAGTGCCGTGCCCTCCCCTTATGCTTTGGTATTTGTTTTAATGGTTCATACAGCTCGCAGTACACCGGAAACTCCGCATCGTACTTAATCCCATACAACACACGTTTGCAACAATGTGACACAGGATTCCTCAGTCCACACATTTACTCATTCCCTCTAGCCCACCTAAATAAAACAACCACACAGCAGACCCACGTGCACTCACATTCCACAGCACCCCAAGTGTTGGGCACCACACGCAGAATAAACCACCACCAAGCAGAGAATGGGGGCTTGCCCCTCACACCAATCACTGTTTGCCCCAACCCCTGGAGAGAAAGCAAAACCACAATTAAATCACACTAAATTACTCACACACACTCTCCCAATTCTTATAAAGTTGACAATTGAATAATAAGAAAACAAAAACCACAGAAAAAAACAAACCAACAAACCTCAACCATACAATTGCCGAGAGCAATAAACTCGCAACCTTAAATCAACGGAAAAGAAAAAAAGATATATATATATATATATATATATTCAAATATTAACCAATTCACAAAAAATTAAATCAACAAGAGCAAAAAATTACAATAAACAAAATTAAACCAAAACAACAATTACATTCATAAACCTTAAAATACAAAACCACCGAACACGGTGGCGACTGTTGGTTGGTCATCCAAGACCTGGGAGTGAAGCAATACACAGCAATCAATAAAAAAACTGCAGCAAGCCAAAATTCCGCTCAGCTGATATTACAAGTGGCCAATACTGTCGTAAACACACTGGTCGCCGCATAAAATAAAACAGCTCTGCAACACACTAGTTCTAATTAACAAACTCAGGCAGTTTTAAGAAGCACCGTTCCGTATGACGAGGCTGTCTGCACCTCACCGCTGCCCGGGAAACAGCAACGCTGGCATCCGTGTATGAGCGTGCAGCCAACGACGCCCCGACGAGAAAAACCCACTGCAACGTCTTTCAGTGCCGTGCCCTCCCCTTATGCTTTGGTATTTGTTTTAATGGTTCATACAGCTCGCAGTACACCGGAAACTCCGCATCGTACTTAATCCCATACAACACACGTTTGCAACAATGTGACACAGGATTCCTCAGTCCACACATTTACTCATTCCCACGCCGGAAATCCGATGACGTCACTCGTGACTGTTAGACGTGTACTCCTAAAACACCCACCACTGCCTTTATAGTCAAATAGGGCACGTGAAACAACAACCCGCCCCTTCGTTCCACTAATTGGTGGAGAAAACAACTATCACCGGCTACAATCTACCCCCATTTCGGTCATCGTCGTCCCGACGAAGAATCAAAGCTACCAATGATACCGCCCCACGACAAACTAACAGCAAGGTCTAAATAAGGCCCTAACAGCATTGGATCCTAACGCCAAAGGACTGTTAGGCCCCGCATCCCTTCCTCCTACCGCTCGTGGCAAATGATGCACATTAGGGTGTTGTCCGGCCCCCACTCTTCCTGTTCGACGCAGGGTTACCCCCGACTGACCATGCGGACCCCCTGAAGGGGGTCCTGGTACTGACAAAGAGTTTATACCACTACCACTGGCCTCTGTCAGTGCATTCCCAACTGCATCATCCACCTGGGACACAGCAACATCTATCACTCCCGAAGGAGACATACTCGCCACCGGACCCTCCCGGGCTACTGGAGGAATTGCAGATACCACATAAGCTAAGTCTCCATCTACTAGCTCTTCTTCAATTGTCTCCTCAACTGGCAACTCAACACGAATCTCAGGATCCTCCAGTACCACCCCACCCTGGAATCGGGGTTTCAAGGAGGACCGATGGACATGACGTACCTTCTCCAGGTCGCCCACTAGAGCTACTGTATACACTGATCCACCCACCTGTGGGGCCTTAACAACCTGATATACAGCCGAATTCCACAGGTCATGATCTACCCGATTACCTGCGTGATCGCGCAGGTAAACCAACTGACCTTCCCTCAAAGACAGTTCCCTAACCCGCCGATCATGTTCTACCTTACGTCGGTTTGTGGCAACTTGCAACCTACCTCGAGCACCGACTAGGCCAAGCCTGTATAGCAGCCTGCGTAGTAACCACTCCGGAGTCTATGGCCACAACTCGCCTTAACAACTCTGGAACTACTACTCCTAATGAACAGTTACTCTCTCCCCCGGGACCAACCATCTGCAGCCGAGAAAGTGCATCGGCATTCTGATTGTCCTTACCCGACCTATACTGGATCTTGAAGTCAAAGACTGCTAACTCAGCAGCCCACCGTTGTTCAGTAGCCCCAATCTTGGCTGTAGCCAAATTACTTAGTGGGATGTTATCAGTACATACCAGGCACTTATGGCCAAGCAAGTACTCTCGAAACTTTTCGGCCATAGCCCACTTAAGGGCCAAAAACTCCAGGCGCATAGAACTATAAGTGGCAGTACTACGTTCAGCTGGTCTGAGGCTTCGGCTCGCATAAGCGACAGGTCTAACTTTACCGTCAAATTACTGTGAGAGTACTGCCCCTAGGCCAACATGACTGGCATCAACCTCCAGGATAAAAGGCCGGGTAAAATCTGCATAAGCTAACACAGGCGCTGTAGTGAGGGCACACTTCAAATTTTGAAACGCTTCCTCACACTGCTCTGACCACACTGCAGTTACATCCTGACCACGCTTCCTAGACTTACCTCCCGTCAACTCTGCCACTACTTTGTGCAATGGGGCTGCCAATTTGGCAAACCCCTCCACAAAGCGCCTATAATAGCTGGCAAAACCCAAAAAGGTTCGCAGCTCTGACACCATTGTAGGGCGAGGCCACTGGACTACAGCCTCGATCTTCTTTGGGTCCGTCGCTACCCCCTGCGAGGAGATAACATGCCCAAGATAGCTAACCTCTTCCCGGAAAAACGCGCACTTCTCCAGTTTTACCTTAAGTCCCTCTGTTTTTAAACGACCCAACACTACCCTCAGACGCTGCACATGTTGCTGCACAGATGAAGAGAACACAATAATGTCATCAAGATATAACAAGACTGACTGATGCCGTTGGTCACCAAAAAGCCGTTCCATCAACCGCTGGAACGTACTTGGTGCATTACACAGGCCAAAAGGCATACGGTTCCATTCAAAAAGCCCAAAGGGCGTACAAAAGGTGGTCTTGGGACGATCGGGTTCAAACACTGGGACTTGGTTGTACCCGCTGGTCAGATCTAGTTTAGAAAACCAATGGGCACCTACCAAGGAGTCCAACGTTTCCTCAATCCGAGGCAACGGGAAGGCATCTTTGCGGGTTTTAGAGTTAAGTTGGCGGTAGTCAACACACATCCGAAGACCACCGTCTTTTTTCTTAACTAACACAATCGGAGAGGCATATGGACTGCAACTCTCTCGAATGATCTGTGAATTTAGCAACTGACTAATATGAGTCTTTGCCAGCTCGTATTCTGATGGTGGAATACGCCTGTATCGCTGTCGGACCGGGATATTATCTGTGAGGGGGATCTCATGCGACAGGAGGTTAGTACATCCTAAATCTCCTTCATGAGTGGAGAACACATCTTGAAACTCCCAGAGAAGGGCTCTAACCTGCTTCTGTTCTTCTTCCGTTAATGCTCCCAATTCAACTGAATTAATCTGCTCGGACATAGAGGTGGCAGAAACGCTGCAAGATACTACCCGAACATTCAATGAGGGGACTTCAGTCAACCCGATAGGTAGGTCCACCAGATACACCTCCCGCAATGTACCGATTACAGTAGTGGGGTACAGCACTACATCAACGGTCCCAACGTTAACTACTGGTACATAAACTGTACCCCCGGTTACTTGTACCAAGGAAGAAGGGGCCAATAAACCCGCAGGCAAACCGGTCTCTGGGGGCTCAAACAGCACTGTGCTACCCATATACTGGGCAGAACACGTAGCTGCTACAAATTTAATAGTGCCACCTGAAACTCGACACGCACTACGCCCCCTTACCTTCACCTTACTACCACGATCCGAAGCACGAACGGCCCTTTGACATTCCTGGAATGCCTGAATAATCTTAGAATCCTGCTTTACAGACGGCAATTCGAACAGCATAGACCCATGATGGCCGAAAAGCTCCTGATAACAGCAACTAAGCACATTCATTCCCAGAACACCAGGGATATCAGGGCTGCCACCAGGAGGATCTCGGACCACCAGCACACCACAATCCTGAATCAATTTACAGCAAAGTTCGATATCTAATTCCACATAGCCGATATATAGAATCTCCAATCCGTTGGCTGCTCTGAGCTGCAGCCAACGACACGAGCGCAAACGATCCTGGCCCCATGGTTCAAACTGGAGCCGAAAACAGCTCTCTGTAATGGTTGAAACCATGGACCCAGTATCAAGCAGACAAGATACGGGAACCCCTCGCACATTAACCACCAAGTGTGGACATGAGGAAACCAACCGAGACACTAACCGGTTGCCATTAAAAACATGAGAGCCACGCACATCCCCTGTGGCCCGACAGCCCGGCGGGAACTAGTTTTCCGACAATTGGGGAGCAGATACGGACCTAGCTTCGCTGGAGGTGGGACTAGCTATTTGTTACGGAGGGCAGGGGGGACGACGTGCCCCATTACAATTTCGAGCAATATGTCCGGGTTGTTGACACCTCCTACAAATTATAGGATTCGAACGGGGAGAGCGATCACGTGAATACATATTTTGATTACGCACCAAGGCTTGGGTAAGCTGGTCTATCTGTCATTGTTGCTGACGCAGCACTTCCCACAGTTCACTTAACTCAAACGATTGATCCCCACGATCCAAACCTGACCCTCCTCGAACCCCATATTGGATTCCACTTACCAATGGTACAGATTGACTCCTACCCCACGTACCACCGAGCATTCCCTCTCGCTCCCAACGAATAGCCTCTCCCCGAACATCCAACAACGTTGCAGTGGGCTGTCGTCGAATCAATTGTTTCAACTCTCGGCGGAGTGCACTATCAGACACATACTCAACAAATTGATCACGTACAACGATATCAGCATTTGGAATAGCATGTGGCGCTTGACTTTTCACTTTCTCCAGGAGGCTCATCAGGCCCAGGGAGAATTCTAACAATGTTTCTCCCTCTTGTTGCCTCCGAGAAAAAAAGTCCTCCTGAAGTGCAACATAAGACTCCGCACAAACATACAATTCGCGAAGGGCAAAAATAATTATATCTGGGTCACTCTTATCGGTACTTGAACGATACTTAATCTCATCACGGGCCTCCCCCTCCAAGTGATCGTATAAAAAGAAGGCTTGTTCAGCACGTGACATAGTACGAGTACACATACATGCTTGAGCTTCTTCAACCCAATCGTCGATGCTAATACCAGTCCTGCCATTAAATCTTGGACATCATCATTCTCGAGGAACAAACACGAAACGTTCAACTGCATTGGCACTCGTATCAGCTGACCGGGGTGTAACTGGCGGTGCCGCGCTAGCAGAGGCAGCACCAGGGTCAGGCAATTCAACCAATGCCCGCTCCTGCCGCAGTCTCTCATTATCTGCCCGTAATTGGGCCACTAAATCTCGCATTTTTCGCAAATCATCCTCCATGACGACAATACAAAAAGGTCACTTACCCAAAGAAAACACCAACAGTCACCACTGGGCTGGAGAAAGAAAAAAACAGACAGACAAAACATAAACCAATGTCTCAGTCCTTTACACAACAGCCGAATCCTGCCGACTATGCCAGATTGTGGCACACGCACTGGTTATTCTCAGGGAGTACTAACCAGAGCAATTAAAGATTAGAACCAGGGGAAGATTCTCCTATCTCAATAACCCTCCCCAGAGGTAGACTTAACAAGCACCTCTAAAATACCCGACTACGCCACCCCAGAGGCTAAGCTACCAGGGAATCGCCCATTGCAAAATCAACAAAAGGCTCACAGGTTCGGTTACGGCTGAGTCAGGACGTGAGACAGATGAAATATAAACACTTTATTGAAAATCAATAAGTAACAAACATGCAAAAAAAGAAAAACAGAAAAATTTACAACATACACAACTCTACCTCCACTCCAGGGCTGGGGCCTAGCCCACCTAAATAAAACAACCGCACAGCAGACCCACGTGCACTCACATTCCACAGCACCCCAAGTGTTGGGCACCATACGCAGAATAAACCACCACCAAGCAGAGAATGGGGGCTTGCCCCTCACACCAATCACTGGTTGCCCCAACCCCTGGAGAGAAAGCAAAACCACAATGAAATGACATTCAATTACTCACACACACTCTCCCAATTCTTATAAAGTTGACAATTGAATAATAAGAAAACAAAAACCACAGAAAAAAACAAACCAACAAACCTCAACCATACAATTGCCGAGAGCAATAAACTCGCAACCTTAAATCAACGGAAAAGAAAAAAAGATATATATATATATATATATATATATTCAAATATTAACCAATTCACAAAAAATTAAATCAACAAGAGCAAAAAATTACAATAAACAAAATTAAACCAAAACAACAATTACATTCATAAACCTTAAAATACAAAACCACCGAACACGGTGGCGACTGTTGGTTGGTCATCCAAGACCGGGGAGTGCAACAATACACAGCAATCCATAAACTGCAGCAAGCCAAAATTTCGCTCAGCTGATCTTACAAATGGCCAATACTGCCGCAAACACACTGGTCGCCGCATAAAATGAAACAGCTCTGCAACACACTAGTTTTAATTCACACACTCAAAACCACCGGTCTGGCCGTTTTAAGAAGCACCGTTTCGTATGACGAGGCTGTCTGCACCTCACCGCTGCCCGGGAAACAGCAACGCCGGCATGAGCGTGCAGCCAACGACGCCCAAACGAGAAAAACCCACTGCAACGTCTCTCAGTGCCGTGCCCTCCCCTTATGTTTTGTTTTTTTAACTAAAACAACCACACATTTACTCATTCCCACGCCGGAAATCCGATGACGTTACTCGTGACTGTTAGATGTGTACTCCTAAAACAACCACCACTGCCTTTATAGGTCAAATAGGTCACGTGAAACAACAACCCGCCCCTTCGTTCCACTAATTGGTGGAGAAAACTACTATCACCGGCTACACATGTATGTGGTTACAGTACAATCATATAAAAACCTAACCCTAACCCTAACCCTAACCCTAATCGCTCAGGAAATCTGCCCTGTCTTGCCTGCACTCGAGACGGTGACGTGTGAGCGCCACTGACAGATTCTTCACTCCTATTGGTTGTCGCTCGCGAAATTCGCTGCTTATTTGCATAAAGTTGAAGAATTCTGAACTTTTGTCGCTTGACTCGCATCGCTTGACACGCCCACATTCTGTCGCCAACGGTCACTGTCGCTCGTGTCGCCGGAAGTCGCCAGCTCTCCATTGAAAATGAATGGGAGCATGTCACTTTGTCGCTGTGTGTCACTGGCAGTGTGAACGGGGCTTCAATCGCGTCTTCCGCGCAAGTTCAAACATTTCAACTCGAGCGGAAAATTCGCATGACGGGTTCTCTCGCAAGCCAATCAGCGAAGAGTTTCTTGACACATCCAGTTGAATCAGACAATAGAAGAGAGCATAATTGCAGCCGTCTGTTATTATATAGGTCTGGAGCATAGAAAACAAATAAAATCAGTTGTAGGGGTAGTTGTATTTTATTAGCATGGCTACAGAGATGCTGCTATCAATCATAAAAATAATAGTAATATCAGTGTACAGTATATATATATATATATACTTCCTAACGTTATTCATCCTCCTCTGGATGGTGCTGTGAACCCAGACACGTCGGCGTTTGGCTTTCCATTGTATTTAGGACTTTTTGACAACAGGTACAAAACAGCGATTGTAGTTATCGCCACCATGGTTGATCGCGCTGTTTTTATTCACGCGAGTGACACGAAAAACATCCCGCGAGTAATCTAGAGCGAGTGGCGCGATGCGCATATTCGCTTTGCGTCTGGTGTGAACACACCATAAGACTTTCATTCATCCTCGGATCACACTGAAAGTCCATGCAACCATCATTCACAAAGTACTATAATACAGCATAAAAGTAATCCTTATGAATCAAGCAGTTTATTTAATTTAATGATTTAATGTAGGCTTTTATTTGCATATAAACATCGATTAACGCACATACAACAAATATGGTAAACAAGCTCAAATTTGCTTGCTTGATGCTTCACAATCAATAAGGGTGATGTTTGCGTGGACTTTCAATGAATGGACAAAAGTGATGAGAAAATATTCAAAATATCTTCATTTGTGTTTTTATATGGGTTTGGAAAGACACAAGGGTGAGAAAATGAAAATGTTATCACAGCCCTGGCTTAATTGGGTATGTGGCTTACATGGTTTCAGGATAACTAGGCATCTGTTCTTCTAAGCAAGTTTTAAAGGAAAAGTGTGTCATATTTGCACCACTAGAGGTATGAAATGGCATTGTAATTGTTTTTTTTTTGTTTGTTCGTTTTTTGAGCCGAGGAGTTCTATAATACCTGTAAATAGCTATCCGCTAGCACTCTCATTCATCTCAGTGGCGCAGACATGCCTGCACAGGACCTCACAGAAGACCGTGCTGTGAAATCTGCCATCTTTGCACATGGCGGCTCGTGGGCGCTCCTCATGTCAAAACTTCGGTGTCTTCAAAAGATGGTGACACAAAATGAGCTACAAAACAAACCTCCTTTAATCGCTGCAAAAAAACTAATAAACACAAATTACATCCAAACCCAGGAGAGGAGGAATGTGAGATTGGCGGGGTTGAGGTCTTAGCAGTTTGTGGTCTTGGTCTGATTTCAGATGCAGTGATCTTCATTTTCAAGCGCAGATCCCATTCAGAGTGCTGGAGGATTTTCAGCTCGGAGAGACTGTGATAGTACGAGACATAATCTGTGAAGTATTTTCTGGTTTAGGGTACTCACCAAGGACTCATTATTGTACGGGCTCATAAATCATTGTCTATAGATAGCATGCAAATATTTCTTCTGCTGGCACTCATACTCTCTTCTGAGGCCCAGTTTGAGTTCACGCGATGTGAAGTATTCTGTTTTAAACGAGTAACACAGTTTGCCATCTATTAAAATTAATTGTTACTTGAACATTGCTGAACGTATGCCCAGTCAATAAATTCCTGCGTCTAGTTGTACTTCTACAATTTTTTTTTTGTATATATTCTCATGTACTACTAACACTTCTGTAATGCTTATTTCACAAAGTGTGCATATGTTAACTTACAGCATGATGGGAAAACAGTAATTTGAGACCAGCGCAGTCATCTGATGTAGCCCTCATCATCAGAAACCGCTGACCTGTTGGTCATTCTCATTGGGGTCGGTTTCTCTCGACTAACCAGTTTCATCGCTGTTCTCGTGGGAAGTGTTTCGCTTGCCTCAACGGAAAACTGAAATGTCACATACTGCATGAATGCAATATATTGGATTCACAAACCTGTTCTATGATCTTAATCATAAAACGGATACTTACGGATAGCTTTAAAACTGGATTGAATTATATGAAAAAGCCATATAGGGAAATACAGAAAATACACAGACCTGTGTTCACTCATCAGTTGAATTCTAGAGGACTATATATATATATATATATATATATATATATAGACACACACACACAGAGTCAAAACCTCAGATTTATTTCACTTCACCATTTAAAAAGTTAAAAAGTAGTTAGCTCAATATATATTTTTTCATCTATCTATCTATCTATCTATCTATCATCTATTTTTATTTTTAGCATTATTTTTAGAGCCCATGGATGTTGTCAGCTTTGTTGTTATGTGCTAATTACAGTATTTCCAATGATATACAAATGTAGCATTTTCAGTTGTTCCATTGTTTGACAACTTTAAAAAGCTTACAGTTACACTACAGTTAGTCTAATGAACTTGTCAGAAGAAATATTTATTGTGATCAAATATTGTTTCTAATTATTTATTGAACATGTCTTTTATCATACCATACCAGCCCATACCATACACTCTAAAAAATGCTGGGTTGTTTCAATCCAACTTTGGGTCAAATATGGACTAATCCATCTTTTGGGTTAAAAATTTTATTTAAAATTTAACTCAATAGTTGGGTTAGTCCATATTTGACCCAAAGTTGGGTTGAAACAACCCAGCATTTTTTACCACTAAGAGTGTCAGCAGAGATGTTGTATATCCAGATATTCCACACATGATTTAGTCCATTCAGCGCGGGTGAGAAACTGGACTCCTGGCACTGAGAAACTCTTAAGAAGTGTTTCATGGTGCAGAATTACCTAATGGCTCTTTGTGTGTGTTTAAGACTGTGACTCAATGCAGGTGCCGTGTTGGGAAAAAGCCAAAAGAGCCGATATGTTCCACCATGCTGGATTCTCTGAAATGTCCCACTTGAAACAGAACCTCTTAATGTTGACATTTCCTACCTTTCACTTACACAGGTTTTGGGCCTCTTCTAGATCTACAACAGAAAAAAATAAATAATAATAATAAGTAAATAAATAAATAAATAAATAAAATGTCTCGGTTACGTATGGTAACCCTCGTTCCCTGAAGGAGGGAACGGAGACGTCACGTCGGATGACCGACGAATTGGGATCTCAGTTAGAGAGACCAATCTACTTCGAGTGTAAACTAAACGAGCCAATGCACATTGGCATGCGATTATTGCATCCAGCTGCTGCTGACGAGTATTTGGGTACCACTGACCGTGAGGTCAGTGGCAGAAAAAAAGGAAACAAAAGATTCTCCGCCCTGCCCTCCTCCAGGGGAGGGAGTGGTGCGTTCACCATCTCCCAAAGAGCAACTCCCTCCATCTCTGGGTCGTCCGGCTCATGTCGGCCAGACACAGCCAGAGACTGGATGCAATAATCGCATGCCAATGTGCATTGGCTCGTTTAGTTTACACTCGAAGTAGATTGGTCTCTCTAAGCGAGATCCCAATTCGTCGGTCATCCGACGTGACGTCGAGAGTGACCGACTGAAAGGGAACATTCGCAGCCATGTGGTATCACTCTATATCAGCATGCCTGTGATTCAGCCGTAGTAGGTACTGTAATCACAGCCATGCTGATATAGAGCGATATCACATGGCTTCAAGTGTGATATTGCATTTATGCAACAATTTGACGACACAAGTGTGCAAATAAATAATAAACAACCACGGTCTTAAAAAATATTTTGTATGCACAACTACTTCCTTCTGCCACAGATTCAAATCTCAGTTTCACAGTTTAGCAGCTGAGCTCAAGCCTCTGTTATTAATTCCAAAACGTCACTTTAGAACTAGTAACAAAGGAATGCTGAGTTGCTTCATTGAAAGCTTATTGTATTACTGTATTAAAAGCTCACTGTATTCTGTAGAGTCGAGTATTATGAGAGAGATAAGGACTGAGCGAGTGTGATTCCCTGCATCTGATCCAGCATTCATTCTTTAGCTCAATCTCATATTCACAATAAAACATTAGTTTGAATGTCCGCTGACGAAAGCGATATCTTTGTCGTACTATCTTTCATCTGTTAAGGGTGATTTCCGATGACAGCGCTGCTCACTGCATTTGTTAATTGCGTCTTACAAGCTGTTGTTGAAAGTAAAATAACTTTCTTGCTTACAACCTTGTTTCGGTCCCTTTTAACATAAGTCTTTACTGCGGACTCATAAAGGCAGTCTTTTCTTTCCATCTAATGGCGTATCAATGTAACTAAATTCACCATCACGAACACACACACACACACACTCTCTCTCTCTCTCTCTCTCTCTCTCTCTCTCTCTCTCAACATCAAATACTATTAAAAGGACAGTTCACCCAAATTTTAGTTCACTTTCTTCTTTCAGACGAGACGATGTGAGTTATGATAAAAATGTCCTGGCTCTTCCAAGCGTTATAATGGCAGTGAATGGGTGTTATTTTTTATTAGTCCAAAAAAAGTCCAATAAAGCGCATCCATCCATCATAAAAAGTGTCCCACATGGCTCCGGGGGATGAATAAAGGCTTCCTAAAGCAAATTGATGTGTTTTTGTGAGAAAAATATCCATATTTAAAACTTTATAAACAGTAATCTCTAGTTTCCGCTGTCGTACGTGTGTACATGTGAGAGTGGCAATCCAGCAGATGACATAGGACATACCGTAGGTGTAGCATAAGCACCGGTGAGAATATAATAGTCTCGCAAGAACCAAGGTTTTGTTAATGGGAGCAAAGGAAGCAAAGTTTGTTTTGTTTAGCAAAGGAAAACCAGCCTCCTCTTAGCTTATATCGAAATCCTCCGACATTTTTCTTTACAAATCCTAGTTTTGTACTTCTAATTTGCGAACGGTGTTTTTTTTTTTTTGCTCTCTCCTATGCACTTCCGCATTAATCACTTCTCACTGGAGCATACGCTATGCCCTGGCGCTAGTCCTATGTCATCCGCTGGAACGCCACTCTCTTGTGAATGCGCATACGACAGTTAGTGGAAGCTAGAGATTATGGGTTATAAAGTTTTAAATATGGATCCTTTTCTTTTACTTTTACAAACTAACAGTTAGATGGGAGCGATTGAGGATACTCTGCCCAAGCCGTCAAACTGACGTCATCAGAGAAGGAATGCCATTCCAGAGCAGAATCAAATGTTCAGATTTTGATTAAAGTTTACTAAGTTAACAGTCAATTTTGATTTCATGTGGACTTTAATGTGTTCAAATATAATTATTTGGATCAATCTTAGTCTGCATGCATATCCCCATTCTTTGCTACACAGACAATAACAACAAATGTAACAATTATTACTTACTGTACATTCAACAGATGACAAAGATACCAGTAACATAGAAAATAAAATGGTAAATGAATTGGTAGCACTTTACTGTCTTGTTCCACATGTACTTACTATGTACTGATTATAGTAATTAGAATCACTGGTAATAACTAGGTCCTAACCTTGAACCTATCCCTAAACTTAATCTTAACCCACGTAGTTACCCAATATTACGCAGTACACTATAAAATAATATACTGTAAAATAAAGTACAACCAATCAATTACTATTGGGATTGATTGATAAAGCATTTACACCCAGACAACGAAGAGCAGCAACAACTCTATGTGTCCCCAGACCTTTATTTACTTCATAAATTTTCATTTTGTTAAATGAAAAATGTGAACAAAAAAAAGACAACGAGAAATAAAAAAGTTGAGCATTATTTTGTAAAACAAAACAAAATACAAACAACTTTAGTAGTAGTTAAATCAAGACAAGAAGTATCTGGTTTGAACCTTCAACTGCATATTTCCACCGCACGTCTGAAGCAGAAAAGGAATCATTTGGGTCTGTTTTATGATCGCGGCAGGGCTAGCTAAGACTCACAGCACTGACATGATTTAGTGGTGAATCTGCTCTCCCAGAGGCCAGTCAATACATCTGAATTATTTAAATCTTCGCCTGAGTTAATTAGATATTTAATTGACTATCTGCAGACGGATGATGGCATCCATTGCATGCATAAATTCATGCAAATGGGACAGTGTTCTGGCTGAGCTGGGGTGGATTTAGCAAAGCAGTTCACAGGTCACAGGCCAATATAAGGTTGCCGGGGTCACCACTGTATATAAATTACATACAGAATACCTCATCCCAGAAGCGGTCAATGAGTTCATCGCAAGCTCATTTAATTATGCAGAGGCATTTGGGGGGCATTTTTCTTAATTTTGGTGGCATTTTTGCATCAGGACCCCATCAATTTTTCACCATGGTAAGCACCAGGTCTACACAGACTTTCACAAGGAGAATGGTTGTCCACTGCTGGCTAAATGGCAGCTCTGCCTTCATGTTTCATCTTGCTAAACAGGCTACCTAATGCCGGTGTGATGTATCCCAATCTTCAAGCAGAAGGAGCTGGATACAAAATATTTGAATAATATCAATCCACAAATCGGACTTGTGATGCAGCCTGGAATCATATATCACACCGCATTCGTTCATTTAGGCCAGAGGAGAACTAGTCCCTCGACTGAGTCTTGGTTTCTCCCAAGGTTTTTTTCTCCATTTCTGTCACCTGATGGAGTCTGGGTTCTGTCACCTCTGACTTAA
Organism: Sinocyclocheilus anshuiensis; assembly: GCF_001515605.1. NCBI lineage: Eukaryota > Metazoa > Chordata > Actinopteri > Cypriniformes > Cyprinidae > Sinocyclocheilus > Sinocyclocheilus anshuiensis. The sequence goes on from NW_015547693.1 coordinate 347,146, forward strand.
TTAGTTGGGGCGCTAGTCAATTTACTGGTATTTGTGCCATTATATACCGCCCCAAAAAATCATGTCTTAAACTAGATGCTAATTTGCACTGCTCTTGGTTTTGATTACGTTGGTCATTATGGAAATGCACTGGCAGCAACTGCGTTCATTTCACGCATTCTCAGTAGATCAGCTACTCCCATCTGTATTTTTATGGGATTGCACACCCACGTTGATTTGCCCTGTTTAGTAAATCTGGCTCCAAATATTCAGTAATATTATCAGTTTGACAGCACTGACACTATTGGACAAGAACTAAACTTGAGCTGAATGAAGGCACCATTGTCTTCTGTAGAGCTGCTTTACTTGACATGACATAAAAAGTTCTTTAAGAAACTTAAAATCAACTCAGGCTGATTGGAAATCCGTGTTTGTGGCAATGTTTTGTGCAACACCGATATTACATACCTTGAAGCACGTTTTACAGCAGTTTCAAAGTGAAATGTCCAGTGAGTAGCACTAAAATGCACGTTCAATAAGTGAACTTGGCATGTTTTTATTACATTGCTTCAGGTACGTATTGCGGAGGTTCAGAATTAAAATGTCTGATGAATGTCGTTAAAAGCTTAATGCTCTATCGTGCTGTAAAACAACAAACCCCCTACACCAAACCCAACCATAAACCTACACGATAGTGTTAATGAAAGCAAAAGTGATATAAACATGCCTTCGCTGTTGCAACCGTGATATTCTATTTTAACTTCCTTCCTTTGTCGAACCATAGTTTCACAGGATTTATACCGGAGCGATTCCCCTCACAAGTGTAACACCGTATCACGTGAGCTACTGAGAAAGCCAACTGCATTAGAAAACCTACACAAATGTATATGTGCCGCTAACATTCAAAAGCATTGGTTTTCAAAACTCGTAGCATATTAAAATTGTTTTGAAGTCATAACATAATATTGTGCAAGGAATTGTGCAAAAATTAGGCTTTATTAATGGCAACTCTCAGAGTTTTACTGCCTCTAGTGATCATTTCAGCTGGAAACTGCAGCGATTCGCATGTATAGGTATGTTTTTTTGCGTTTTGCAGAAATGTAGGTAGAGGCGTGTATTTCCAATGAGGCTAGGTAGCTTACGAAAGATCTTCCTGAGCGTGACACTGTAAAGTCAGATGTTTCTGCCTCTATGCGGAACCTGTGCCTTTGACATCTTGAGGGGGAAAACTGAACTCTACAAGAGATCCATCTTGGGTTTGAACAAATGATTTCCTCTCACATGTGGAATGATGCTCTGACAATGCTTGGCATCATCTATTGTCTCCTGACAGAGTGAAAATGAGCAGCACCCAATCACTCTGGCTGTTGTTGGTGTTATTGCTAGTGGCGCTATCTTTGCCTCCGTCACCCCTCCCCATGCTGCCCATCTTTCTCCACATCTCCTCTTTCGATTTTCACCCAGATATTAGCCCAACCCCCAGCCTGTCTGTCTGTCAGGTGTTTGGTGTTGTCGTTCACCCCTACACCTCCCACCATCAGCGTCTTCAATGAACTCTTGATTCATAAGGCCTCTCTTTCTCTTTGTCCTCTGTTTTATTCTCTCCTCAGGTAAAACAGTGATGGATATTTTATGAATCGCAATGAAAAATTCATTCACATTGCAAAATGAAAAAGCGTAAACACTCTGCATCTCCCTATTCCTGCCACACAGTCATTACTCGGGCTGTGTCTCTTCACCTGGTCAGAGGGCAGTTATCTGTCTACTTTCCCTGTTTGGCCTAATTGCTTAATTTGATCAATTAAAAGCCTGTCAGCGGCTGACGGATGACTGGAAGGATCAGTGGGCGGATCAATGTTTCTGATCAATGATTGGATAGATCGATAAGTGAATGCAAGTGAATGAGATAGAAAAAGTCAAGTCACCTTTATTTATATAGCGCTTTTAACAATACAGATTGTGTCAAAGCAACTGAACAGCATTAATTAGGAAAATAGTGTCAATAATGCAAAATGACAATAGTAAACACAAATTTTTCAGTTAAAGACAGTTCATCATTGAATTCAGTGATGTCAACATCCAGCTCAGTTTAAATAGTATCTTTGCAATCAAGTCAACGGTATCGCTGGAAATGAAGTGTAAAAAGGAAATTAGTCTGATGTCTGGAAAAAATGAAGAGATTGAACAGGCATTCTTGGGAGCGCTACAGTGAAACGACTCTCGTTCTAATCAACATCTGCAAAGAGCCTTACTGTACACTCGAAAAAATGCTGGGTGGTTTCAACCCAACTTTGGGTCAAATATGGACTAAGCCAACCGTTGGGTTAAATTTTTAAATTACATTTTTAACCCAAAAGTTGGGTTTAAAACATTAATTGTGGAAAGTATAAATTTTCTGTGCTAACAAGTTCACTCAATTGTAAACAGGTCGAGGCAAAGATGAAGTCTGCATAACTGAACACTTTGAACAGCAAAGAAATCGATGGCCATGATGCTTCAGTTGTGTGCTCAAATAGTTTTAATGGTTTGAATTACATCAGCAATCAAATTACAGTTTGATTGCTGTTTACTCTTCACTGCAACATACGTAATGCAATAAGAACATTAGCACTAACCAAGCAAACATGCACGATACAAAGTAACAAAAAATAAAAGGACGGAGACAAACCATAACTAATTAATCTAATACTTTTATTAAAATGCCAAATCAAATGAAAACCAAAACCATCAAACACTCCTTAAATGGAAAGTTCACCAATAAATGAATAAAAAATTATGTTATCATTTACTCAACCTGATCTCATTCCCAAAAAATGTTTGAGCTTCAAAAAGTTCACAAAGACATCTTACTTCTTGCAGCTTGAAAATTGTGGTTTTGTAGACTGTTGATGGATGGATAAAAATGATGACAGAACATTACAGTACCTTCCTTCATTTGTGTTACAAAGACTAACAAAAATGTGTAACAACATGAGGGTGGGTAAATGATGACACAATTTACATTTTTGGATGAATAACCCCCTTATAACAAGGTTAAAATGGCCACTTTACAAGAAAATGTCACTTCAACAGCATTACCGCTGTAGCAATGACAACACTGCTTGAATTACATTAGGTAGTTTGATTGCCATTTTATGCAAATTATACATTATAATATACATATATGTTAGCAAACATACATGAACATGAAATAAAAAATAAGTAAATAAAATAATAATACTAATAATTATAAAATACAATAAAATAAAGCACTGATAAACTGACAGTAACACTAATGTAATAATGTATGTATACATTGCAAGTTGATGTTTTCACATTAAATGTAATCAAGCTGTGACAAAAGCTTTCAGACTAAAACTGAAATCCTTTCACATGAGATTTCTGAGAGGTATATTGCTGATGCGTGGGGAAATCTGAGTAATAGCGAGCTTCATTGTGAAACGGCTCCACCAACATGAGCAGAACCAAACAAAAGTGTGTACACAAGTGTGTCTAAAACAGCAACTGAGAGTAAACACACATCAATGAAAAGATCTGAAGAACCCACAGAGTTCAAGTGTTTACAGCAACAAGACAGATGCTCCATGCGTCAGGTGAGAATTGCACAAGGAAAATGTAGCAGTATCCATATATCATTAACAAAATAAATGTTGCTCCTCCAGGTATGATTTAAAAATGTATGATAAACATTGAAAAGATGAACATAATCAGATGCAAACACTTATACGCTTCCACTCGCTCTTGTGTAGACATTTACGCTTAGAAGCTCTTAAATTCTGCTACGTTCTACTTCATCACCTTGCCTTAACTAAACGCCGCTAGAGAATTACATTCAGTCCAATTATATTTTCAAAGGAGATCTAGAGATGGACACATGCACTACTTCCCCCTTGAGACAAATATAATGAGAGAGAGCCGAGGAACACTAAAAGACGAGAGTACACACACACACACACAC
>NW_015547693.1:351092-380199 GCF_001515605.1 Sinocyclocheilus anshuiensis
TTATATCTATTTAGATTTAAATTGCCTTTGTTTCAGTTAGCTGATGTGGCAATATTTCAATTTAATCTATTTCTATTAACAAAAAGGATTTTAACAGTTTAGTTAATAATAACAGCACTGGTCTACTGCAAAAAAAAAAAAAAACCTGCATGAATCAAGCATAGCACTTTCACTCTGGAGAAGAGAGACAGTCTCAGCTGACAAAAGCATGCAAAAGTAACATAACATGTAACAGTATTTTAATTAGTTACATATTTTAATAAGTAATGCAATATTGTAATACATTACTTTTAAAGCAATTTGTAAACCTGCAAAACCACACTGTGAATACTTCATATTGTCTGTGGATCATAAATGTCCACTTTAAAGAGCCAAAATGTTTCAAAAGGAATTATAAAAAGTTGTCTGAAGCACAACCATGGTGAAGGGTTAGCTGGGTCCACATTTGAAAGACACATTAAATTCCATGGAGGAAAGAAAAAATAAATAAATAAAGAAGCAGAACCTGGTGGGAAAATATTCTCATGTATACAGATGAGTAACACATGAGTAAGCATGTGTACATAAGTCATTCTTTACACATGCGTACAAGGGACACAAAAGCCTTCTTTTTGAAGAAATGAACTCTTCACCCAAACCATTAAGTTCAATAAAGACACATATTTATAGGGCTTACCTGTTGTTCATTCTCAATTCACGTTTTTTTGTATAGTGCTTTTGACGATACAAACCGTTGCAAAGCAGATTCACAGAAAATAAGGACCTCTTTAAAATAATAACATTTTGTTGCTTTGCAGCCTGAAATGAAGCCGGGCTCAGGTTTTGTTTTATCAAACTGTATTTACTCAGTGCAACTTATAACATCCATCTGAAAGATAAAACTCCAACATGTTGTCAGTCATGTGTTCCTGTGTCTTGTGTTTTTCTCCCCATGTGCCTTCCATGACCCAGTTTCTCCTGTGTTTGATTATGTTCATTGTTCCCAGGTGATTCCTACGTTAATGATGTTCATTGATTTCAGGTGTGTCCCAATTAGTTCCTTGTTTCTTAAGCCCTGTGTTTTTCCATGTCCAGCGTCCGGTATTGTTCGTCAACGATGTGCTACGTGTGTTCTTGCCTGCTTTGTGTAAGAAGATTAAAGTCTGTGTATCGCAATTCTCCTGCGTTCTCCGCATTCCTTGTTCCTTGCTCCAGCACAGTAGTAGAACCGTGACAGAATACCGGACCGAAATAATACAGTAAGTGGCACCCCTTCTCCCCATTTTGTTTCCGTTTTTTGAAAGTGTTTTTTTTATTTTTTCCTGTTTTCTCCCCACAGCCATGGAACTAGCCGCTCGGTTCTCCGCCCTAACCCGCAGAGATCTCCCTTTCATCAAATACGCCCGGGAATTCTGCGGGCTCGCTGCGGTGATGGTGTTGGACAACGCTACTATCAATTCTCTGTTCTGGATCAGGGCCAATTACTATCGCCCCGTGGACCTCCCAGACACCACAGGGCTAAGCTAGAGGGAAGGAATCCACCGGTGTCTGGAGAGCGTCCGGCCCGCATCCAGACCCGTGTCCAGCCCCGATCCAGAACCAGCGCGTCGTCAAGCCCGCTGGCCGCTCCGAAATCATGCCTGCCGGCTGCTCCGTTGTCATGCCCACTGGCCGCTCAGCTCTCAAGCCTGCCGGCTGTTCCCAAGTCAAGCCCGCTAACCAATTCTCTCCCAAGCCCTCAGCTGACAGCAGCCCGCTCCTTAACCCCAAAGCAGAGGAGAAATATAAGGAGGAAAAGACTGTTAGCTCCAGACCCTGAGTCCACTCCAGTGTCGACTCCAGCCCCTGAGTCTGCTCCAGTGTCGGCTCCAGCCCCTGAGCCCACTCCAGTGTCGGCTCCAGCCCCTGAGCCCGCTCCAGTGCCGGCTCCAGCCCCTGAGTCCGCTCCAGAAAGGGCTCCAGTTCCCACGTTCAGCCCAAAGAGGGCTCCAGTTCCCACATCCAGCCCAAGAAGGGCTTCAGTTCCTACGTTAAGCCCAGGGAGGGCCGCTGATCCTACGTCAGGCCCACGGAGGGCCTTAGAAGCCAATAGTTTCCCCAAGGATTTTTTGGAGGGAGGTTATAGGGATCCGGCCGTAGAGGCCAGGCCGAGTGCTGAGGCCAGGGCCACGGAGGTTGCTCCGCCATGGCCTCCTGAACTGTTTGCTCCGCCATGGCTCCCTTGTCTGCCTGCTCCGCCATGGCTTCCTAGTCTGCCTGCTCCGGCATTGCTCCCTGAACTGTCTGCTCCGCCATGGCCTCCTGAACTGTCTGCTCCGCCATGGCTCCCTTGTCTGCCTGCCCCGCCATGGCTTCCTGAACTGTCTGCTCCGCCATGGCCTCCTGAACTGCCTGATCCGCCATGGGTCCCCAAACGAGTACCCATTGTATGTTATGTGGCGGGTGGACGCGCCTTCGGGGACGGGGGAGTGCCTTCCATGACCCAGTATCTCCCGTGTTTGATTATGTTCATGGTTCCCAGGTGTTTCCTATGTTAATGATGTTCATTGATTTCAGGTGTGTCCCAATTAGTTCCTTGTTTCTTAAGCCCTGTGTTTTTCCATGTCCAGCGTCCGGTATTGTTCGTCAATGATGTGCTACGTGTGTTCCTGCCTGCTTTGTGTAAGAAGATTAAAGTCTGTGTATCGCAATTCTCCTGCGTTCTCTGCATTCATTGTTCCTCGCTCCAGCACAGTAGTAGAACCGTGACACATGTCAGAAAAAAAAACAGGATCACTTGGAAAAAGGCAAATGCTCATTTTGATTATTTTCAAAGGCTTTATCGATGTCTAGAAGAACAGTGAAGTCTATTATTAAGAAGTGGAAGGTATTTGGTAGAACACAGAGCCTCCCTGGATCAGGACGTCACTCCAAACTGGATGAAAGAGCCAAGAGGAAACTGGTCAGAGAGGCGACCAAGAGGCCGACAGCTACAGGAATTTATGACAAAGAGTGTTAATTTTGTGCATGTGACAACAATATCACAAATTCTCCACAAATGTGGCTTGTATGGGAGGGTTGAAGAAAAAAGCCACTCCTCAAGAAAGGCCACATGCACTCAGACTGAGCTTTGCCAAAACACACCTTGAAGATTCTGAGGCAGATGAGACTAAAATTTAATTATTTGGCCTCAACACCTAACGATATGTCTGGCAGAAATTCAATACTGCTCACCATCCAAATAACAGCATTCCTCCAGTAATGGAGGTGGTGATATCTTGTTATGGGGTGTTTCTCTGCAGCAGGGACTGGAGCACTTGTCAGGATAGAAGGAAAAATGGATGGGGCAAAATACCATCAAATTCTTGAGGAAAATCTGTTGCCCTCTGCCAGAAAGTTGTCAATGGGAAGAAGGTTTACCTTCTAACATGACAATAAGCCAAAGCACACAGCAAAACTGAGCACACAGTGGCTGAAGGAGAAAAAGCTGAATGTCCTTGCATGGCCTAGTAGCAAATAGACAAAAATTATTGTAGATGCCGTACAAACCAAGCAAAGAATGATAATGTGCATTTGATCAGATGTAACTGAAGTACAGGGTTATAAGATACATTATGTGAATGCTTGGCTAAAGAGATGTGTCTTTAATCTAGATTTGAGAGAGTGTGTCTGAACCCCGAATGTTATCAGAAAGGCTATTCCAGAGTTTAGGAGTCAAATGTGAAAAAGCTCTACCTCCTTTAGTGGACTTTGCTATCCTAGGTACTACCAAAAGTCCAGAATATGCGACCTTAGGGAGCGGGATGGATTTTAGCGTGGTAGAAGACTAGTTAGGTACGCAGGAGCTAAACCATTTAGGGCCTTATAAGTAAGTAGTAATATTTTGTAACTGATACAGAACTTAATAGGTAACCAGTGTAGAGATTGTAACATTTCTTGACCTGACAAGGACTCTAGCAGCTGCATTTTTGACTATCTGTGTCTTTTTATTGAAGATGCAGGACAACCAGCTAACAGTGCATTACAATAGTCCAGTCTAGAGGTCATGAATGCATGAACTAGTTTTTCTGCTTCAGAAACAGGTAACATGTTCTGTAGCTTGGCAATGTTTCTAAAATGGAAGAATGCTGTTTTTGTAACGTGAAATAAGATTTTCAAAAGACAAGTTGCTGTCTAATATAACACCCAAATTTTTGACTGTAGAGGAAGTAGAATTTTTATCTGAATTTAATAGGAAAAAATTATTGGTCATCCAATCTTTTACAGTTTTAACACACTCTGTTAGCTTGGATAATTTAGAAGTTTTTAGAAGGAATTTTTAGAAGGCAAGTGGATTTTGAATGCAGCTTCCAAAAGAAAAAAAATTGCTTAATAATATTTTTACATTTGATACGATCGGTGTGATTATCATCAGCTGATCCATTCAAATCTGCTTTTCAGTGTTTTTAACCATATAATGTTCATTTTATGTTTATCACACTGTGGCAAATAAAGTGAAAAATTAAATGAAAAGTGTCGATTGCGGCATTAAATTTGTATCTACTCATGACGGCCCTGCCCCAGAGGAACACAATTTCTACCGAGGGGGCCCCCAAGGACCTCTTGCTTAGGGCCCCAAAAACTCTAAACACACCCCTGAACACAAGTAAAACAGTGAGTCTGCACCTTACCTTTAGCTAAGGTAGCACGGACATGCCGGACGATGGAGTCTCCGATAATCACAGCGTTGCACTCTGTCTCCTGAAGGGGAGCGAAGCGGTTCCGGGTGGAGATCTTGAAGACCGGAGTATGCGGAGAGGTCCTCATTATGTATTTATTTTTTGTGGAATTAGACTTCCAATTGAAAAAAGGAAAAAGAAAAATCATTTATATGATGATTTTAACATTGATTATGAAAATGTGACTTGAAAAGGTTAATGAGCTGAATAAAGGGCAAATTTAGGTAAATTGGGGCTCTTTTTCACACATTGTTCATTCAACATTGTGTATTTAGAGGCATTACGATAATAGTATTGTTTGAGACAAGCAATGTCCATGCAGAGTTGATCACCGCTGATAATCAGCAGATGCATGCTGGGTAGAAACACTGTCTGACTTGCTCATGCTGACATGTGCCAAAGTACTCTGGATGCAGCATTGCTCGAAATACAACTCTGATTGACAATAACACAAAAGGAACATATCTATGATATTTGCTTTACTATCTTCATGTTTACCCCATAACTCTCACGTTCTCTCTCTCTCTCTAATATTCCGTAAATGAATGAGCATCATCTGGAGACTGAAGATGTTGCTACTGTCCTGTCAAATCCAATGAAATTTCCTGCAGTGGACACAGAAAGAAAGAAGAGCCCCAGACCATTGAAAAAAGTGCTATAGCCCAGTATCCAGAGCCTAGTCCCACCTCTGCTTGCACACCAACTTGGTACTTTAGTACGGACATGTTCAAGAGTCAATACCACTTTGTGATATTAGAGATCAATTGAATTGTAAGACTCATATAGCTGCAGCTGGCCTCAGGCCCCTCGGGGAAAGAGAAAAATGCCAGTGAGAAAAACAAAGGGTCAGATTCCACCTTAAGAGTGACATTACAACTGAATTTATACCACTGAACACACAGTGTAGGAAATCACTTACATTGTGGGGACCAGCCACAAGAAAACGGCTTAATATAAATACTAAATAATGTGTAGAAAAAGAAAGAAAAGAAAAAGGAAAAAAAAGTGTAGTGGATTGGATTAGTGGGTTTTCTTCACTAGCTATATTTTGTTAAATAAGTATGACAAAATGTAGAAAAAAGTCTTCTGACTTTTTTATCAGAATTGCAAATTAATATCACACAATCCTGTTTCCCAGCATTGCACATTTATATCTTGCAATTCTGACTTTATAACATGCAATTGAGAGTTTATATCTCGCAATTCTGAGAAAAAAAGTCTGAATTAGGAGATGTAAACTTGCAATTGTGAGATAAAAAGTGAGTAAAAACATAAACACTGGAGAGCTGCTTTATAGTAGAAACTGAAGTTGTAATTCAAATTGAAAGCAACACTGACTGTAAATCTGTTTGGTTTAAAGCAAACTACTGTGTAAGTGACATATAAATAAACATTTTGTGAGTTTACTTGACCGGAGTGTTGATTGCAGAGCTTGTGCACACATATCAACATTGCTATAATCAGATGCTTTCTTAGCTGCTGTTTTCCCACTGCCAACATTTTTTTTCTATGTTTATTTTGTTATTGACAGGAAAGCATGCAGCACATATTCACATATTCCGCTCTAAGTGCATTGAGATGTTCGCAAACATTAAATCACTGCAAAGGTATTTCGAACTTATTTTCACCCTTAAATGAAGAACAAAAAATAACTTTGCTGTGAGTATATCGGGGAGTTACTCTTATTTTAATTAGCTTTATATACAAACAATAGAAATCTCATTTAGATGTGTGTGCATGTTTTCCTTGACAGTATTTTAAAACTCCACAGAACCAGGCCATCACAGTATAAATGATCTAAAATTTCTGCTGGCTCTTGTTCATGCTCCTGAATGTGTGAGTATGTATCTTCATCTTGCGTTAGTGTGGCTCTTCTCAGGTTTGTCTGAGGTGAGAGAGCCCAGGCCAGAGCATACTTAAAAACTTCACTTTGACTTCATTAGACAAATCCATCCACCAATACTAATAGCATTAAAGGTGGGGAGGTGAAAGCAGCACTGATAAATGAAAGAGTTACTGATTAGATCATCTTTCTCTCTCTTTCGTCAAAACACACACCCTCTCTCAGCAGGAGAGGCCTGCTGCTCTCCAGCCATGTGTCTAATCGGGTTTGTTTCACCATAATCGTGTCAATGTCACTCTCAATAAGACAGAAGCAACAAGCAGAAAATAACTGCAGCGCTCAGGGAAACTGCCCCTCTGCCTTTGTCTTTAAAATGACCTAGTGAAAAAAATACACCCCTTCCTCTTGTTTTCCTCTTGTCTTTTGTTGTCCCCCATTGTCCCATCTTTCAGCAATCTGTCAGTCAAGTTTATCTTTCTCAGATGGGTTAGGCTTTGAGAAAATGAGCATTGTTCAAAGTGCTATAGCCTACAGGTTGTAGGGCCTGACGTCCTGTGATTACCACAGAAAACGAGAACAGAATCGTGGAATCATTAAAATTGAATTTATTGCATAATGTCATGGAATTTGGCAAATTTTGGAGGGTGAGTAATGTTTCACCATTTCATGATTTTTATTTGATAAAACAATAGTCAAATTCACAAGGACTACACAACAAACCTTCGAAATAAAAGTTTGGTGTTAATGTTCGACGGCAACAAAGGCCCATTATATATTGTCAATAGTGTAGCGATGTATGAAGCACAGCTCACACAGAAATCACTTTAAAACCAAGAAGGTTTTTGTTGTTCAACATGGCCAATCTGCGTGACCACCTTGAATCAGTTGCGAAATCTACATGGGGAAATTGCATGCACATGCAAAATCCCTAATCGTGTAGATTACTACACTGCAAAAAGTAGTAACCTGCAATTGATACTTTAAAGAGCTATTTCTACATGATTGAACCCACATAAAGTACACACAAAGTTCTGTCATGAACTCTAGATGGCGCAGGCCGAGGTTCTAACTCAATGTGATATAATCTCATCATTATTCACATGGTGCAGCTGAATGGTTTCTATTCACATCAGCAGCCAATGAGCTTGCTGCTCAACATTAAAATACTCAGCTAGTGCTTGCTGTAGCAGTTGTAGTGCACTTCAGAAACCCTCCACTTCCCCAGCTCCACCTGTATAGATCTGCTACGGGGTGATTTCATGTATGTTATCTGTGCAGCATCATTATTTTTTAAATGCTCACAGCAGCATGTCTGTGGATGTATTGGCAGTGCAACCTGGTCTCATAAAAATACGTACCTCTGGGTACTTTTCTGCAACACTGTTTTTACGTACCTTACTGCACGTTTCGCCGCAGTTTCAAAGAGAAATGTCGCTAGAAGTGGCGCTAAAACACGGGTTCAATACATGAACCCTGGCACGTTTTTATTACGTTGATATAGGTACGTATTGCTGTGTTTTTATTACGTTGCTTCAAGTACGTATTGCGGCGGTTCAGAATTCCAATATCCGGGGACTGTCGCTAAAAGTTTTGTCTTGTTGGAAATACACCCTACACCAAACCAAACCCAACCCTAAACCTACCCGATAGTGTTAACAAATGCAAAACTGATATAAAAACACATTTGTTGATGCAACTGTGCCATTTGAACTTCTGTATATACAGATTTGAACTGTTTTGTCGAACCGGAGCTCCTCACCTCTCGTGTACGTCTCCATACTCCGTAAGCTACCGAACAAACCTACCGTCTATGAAAACCCATAGATATGAAGCTGGATATGTGCAATGCTAACATTCAAAAGCATCAGTTTTCAAATCTCCCAGCATATTAAAATTGTTTTGAAGTCATAACATAATATTCTTCAAGTAATTGTGCGAAAATTACGCTTTATTAATTGAAACTGTAAATTTGTGTGAAAAGGAATAAAAGGTGTCGGAGTTTTACTGCCTCTAGTGTTCATTTCTTTTGGAAACTGCAGTGATATGTACTTATTGGTACGTATTTCGCGTCTTGCGAAAAAGTGCCCCCAGGTTCATTTTTGCCATGAGACCAGGTAGTGGCAGTAGCAAGACCAAAGACATTAACATTGCCATGTATATTACCATGTTAAACTCTCTAAGAGTTGTGATGACAGAAACATATTTAAATTGATTCAAGGATATTAAAGAATATTTTTGACTTGAATAAAAACAGTTAATTTAGATGTTACCATTTTTAGGTTACCATTTTTCAATGTGTATTGTTGTGGTTTTGTTGTAAAGGAATCAATACATTTTCATTTCATTCAATTTTAAAGGACTTAAAATTTTATTACCATTAATTTGCTTTTTGTTGATACATTTGAAGTGAAAGTGAAAGTGAAAAGTGAAGTGAAGTGACGTGTGGCCAAGTATGGTAACCCATACTCTGAATTTGTGCTCTGAATTTAACCCATCAAAGTGCACACTCACAGTAGTGAACACACACACACACACACCGTGAACACACACCCGGAGCAGTGGGCAGCCATATTGCTGCGGCGCCCGGGGAGCAGTTGGGGGTTCGGTTCTTGCTCAAGGGTCTCACCTCGATCGTGGTAATGAGGGTGAAAGAGAGCGCTGGTCATTCACTCCCCACACAGACAGTTCCTGCCGGACCTGAGACTCAAACCCGCAACCTTCGGGTTACAAGTCCCACTCTCTGGCCTGCCCCCATTTGTATTAAGTTACAGCCTATTAATACTGTAATAACTGCTATTGACATGTACTGTATTTGAAAAGTTATAGTTCGTAGAATGTAATCAGACTAAAGCATTATTAAAACGGACAATAACAATTTTTTGAGAAACAGTAAACAAAATTTGAGGGGGAAAAAATCACAGGGCCCTATTTGTTATAAAAGTAAAGGTTTGAGTCATTCTAACTATATTCTAACTATTACACACACAATGGTCTGGAGAGCATCCCACAGTAAGATCAGCGCTGTTCCTCACTGACTCTGCACACCCTCATTCTCTCTATCACTGCTTCTACTGCCTGAGCAGGTGATGATGTTTAACTAGCTCACAGGCAGGATGACATGGAGACATTTGAAGTCTGAAACCAGCATGAGGGTCATCGGAGGATCAGATAAGACCAACCCTTTAGGGAAAATGTAGAAGTAAAGACTGGCTCCCTTTCAAATCAAGAGTGTGAATTGGTTACACAAACACAGGGTGCTGAATTGAGATATGAACTGAAATGGCAGGAAGATGGATTCTAAATTGCCATTAAAATAAATTCAACAAATTCACAAAACAGACCTCCTCATCAATAATAAATCGTGTAAACCTGCTTAGTTGTCTGTTATGAAGAGTTAAAAGAAAATACTTAAAGTACAGACTAAAGTAGAACATTCTGGGAAAAAGGTCCATAAAATTAAAATCAACATTTTAAATAATATAAGCCTGTTAATAGAATAAATTTAATAGAAATTACTGTAGGTGTCAACTCGTTTTGCTTTGTGACCAACTCAGTGTGAAAATTGTAATAGATAGTTATCTGCAGTCACATATGAAGATATCTGAACGTAACCACAGATATTTTAGAGCTATTTTAGTTCCAGACAAGATTACCACTGCTGTTCCTACTCTGTAAAGCAGGATTAGTTTTTCCAAGCTCCTGTGAAACTCTGCGGTGTGGTAAAAACACATATATATATATGTGTGTGTGTTTAAATATATATAAATGAATATGACCCAATATTAGACATAATTTGTAATGTACTCTACACAACTGCAATTTGATATGATAATAATATCCATGCCATGACAGGTACCACAAGCAATAAAAACACTGAATGCACTTAAACACCTCTTCAGTCCAAGATGACACTGTATAGCTGCATACAGGTGAGTGTCACAATTTAGCCTAAGGCGAGGAGCGAGGAGACCAGGAATTCACGATAATCTTCTTTTAATACAATAATCCACTGGGTACACGGGGCAGACAGGAGCATAGGACACACACAGCAAGACATACAATCTCCAACAAAAACCAACTGAAAGGACTAGGGTTTTAAAACACTGGGTGATTGGGAAAACACAGGTGCAAGGAATGACTAATTAAAGGGAACACGGCACACCTGGGGAGGGAAAACACAACACAATGAGTCCAGGGGTGTGACAGTGAGATCTTGGTAAAATGTAAATGTAAATTATACTGTATGAAAAGTTTGCACTTTTTATTTATTTATTGTCAGATGTTAAACTATTAACTACAACTATTTAACTGTTGAACATTATTTTATTAATCATTATTATCTTTAAGTGTTTTATTCAGAGGGAAAGTGAAAAAGGTTAACTAAAAAATAATAATTAAATTATTTATTGATTAAATTAAAATTCAATTAAATTATTATAGACATTATTAGTGAACCTGATATTAGCAATGCCAATATTGATTGTTGTAATATAAGGAGAAAAAATTGTATATGACATGACTCCTTTAAAAAGTTTTCAGATATCTGATTTCAAACAAGATCCAGTCCTCAAAGTCATCTAATTAATTTGGTTTCAAAATTTGAAATGGCTGAAATGGAAAAGGTACCCTTTATTCTGATAGTCCACTTTAGACAAAGTTAACAGAGTGTCTTAAGTGGACTATGGAAATAAAGTGTTGCCAAAATGTATTAAGTTTGTCAAATCTAAAAATCCAAGCAAGTTCCCCTCAGAAAAGAGATCGTTTTCCATTACACCATGCACACAACTGTGAGATTCTCTCCCACAG
The DNA here is from genome assembly GCF_001515605.1 of Sinocyclocheilus anshuiensis. NCBI lineage: Eukaryota > Metazoa > Chordata > Actinopteri > Cypriniformes > Cyprinidae > Sinocyclocheilus > Sinocyclocheilus anshuiensis. The sequence continues at coordinate 362,418 of NW_015547693.1, forward strand.
AGCAACTGAGTTAAGTAATAATTAGCCCTAAAATAAACGATGAGTGGTTAAATAGCTGACGCATTCAGTAAGATGACACAGTGAAGGGGTGTGGTGTGAATCTGACTCAGATCTGATCAGTTTTGTGCTGATGTTGAACAGTAATGTGATTCTATGGGCCCTCCAGGGATCAGATATCTGGGTAGGAAAGGAACAAACTGACAGTTTTTGAGACAGAACGTGTGTGTAAATCATTAGTGAGCAGTACAGGCTGATTCACTCACTCTCATATGAGGACATGATGTGTGTGACTTGTACCCCTGTCATGCTTAGTAGGGGAGTACTAGTTTAAACAACAGCAGAATGAGCGAGTGTGTGAAGATACACTGCTCTGCTAAACATTCAGGTTGTTTGAAATGGAAAACAGTTGGATTGGTCTGGGCTCTTGATAGGATTATTCATAGGCTTTGATGAGACACCAGTTTTAAACACACACACAACCATGTTCCATTACTCATACTTACACACACTGACCATGTTTTCTGTCTAAAGATTTTATGCAACACATGCAGTCAAATTACACTGACTGTGTGTGAATGCCAAAAAAATGGAGAAGGGGATTTGAATAAATAAGAATTCTGTGCTGTGGGAGGCAGATCTTCCTCATGGTAAATTCTCTGTGGACCCCCTGGAGCTGTCATGTGTATACACACTTATTTTTTGTGTGACTGCGATCGATCCCTCTCTTTAATTGATATTCACAATACTAATCTTCATTTATAAATCTGTGCAGCTATTGATCACATAGAATGATATATAGCCCCCACCCCAAACAAATGTGCCAAATAAGCATTACTGTGATGTTAAGAAAACATCATTTAATGCTCATATTGTGATAGTAATTATATTACAGCAGTCAAGCAGGAGGCTTTCTGAGACATAATCAACCTTATAAACACAAGTTATAGTATTACAGCGATTCCTCTGGGAATCCAGAGTGAGAGGCAGAGGACGGCATGGCTGCTTGCCCAGAATTAAGCACTGTTTCCACAGCAGGGTGCACAGCGTTAACCCCTAACCACCACATTTGTGCTAGTGCTCGGCCAGCAAAGGGCTGTCAGGAGTGAAGTCATTAACCGTATGATGCTGCTGCCGATGGCTCTTAGACTGGTGGAGAGGAGAGGTCGAGGGTCGTAGAGGTATTGAGACGGAGAATATGGAATGGACTTGCATTAGGTGTAAAAGTGATACATTACCACAAAAAAAAGGAAAGGAAATAATGAGCATGGAAGAGCTCTGGGGGAAACTTGGAAGAGCAGGAACTAAACTAATTAAAAGTAGTGGCGCTACCAACTTAACTACCATGACAGTGGCTCTGTTCTGTTCAAATAAGAGTAGATTTTCAAGTAAAAAAAAAAATACAACTAGAAAGCTAAAATGTAACGCTAATCAAACCTAATCTTCTGGTTAGGCATGTCCCACTGATGGAGATTTGCAATGAATAGCAACTACTGTAGATCATTCATTTTCAATGAAAGTTGGCAATTTCTGCAGACATGACTGACAGCAACATGACTCAACCTCCACCAGTGGGAAGTCAGATACTACAGTCGACTAGGAATAGCAACTAGAAACCAATAAGAAGAAAAGGGAAAATGGATTCAAGAAATTACACAATGTTGAATTTAAACTCAAACTGACTGCATAAGCAGTGTTGGAGCATGTGCTCTATTTACCAAGCGTAAATGGCAAATAGTCCTCTCTTCTGGACCAGAGAGGATACAATTGTACATGCATGGGGAAGAGACCAGGGTTGCCAGGTTTTCACAACAAAACCCACCCAATTGCTACTCAAAACTAGCCAAAAACTAGCCCAATCGCATTTCGAGGAGGGCTCCCCGTTAAAAATCACATTCCGGGGGGTAAAATAAACGTTTTTGGCTGGGTTCCCCTGGTAAAATTCGCATTTTAGGGGCTAAATATCACATTATTGTTAAAGTAGCCCAATTCCGCGGGAAAACCGCGGACTTGGCAACACTGGAAGAGACTGACCTCCCGAGGAGAGGGGCGTTCTGCTTTTTGCACTTCATCATATACTGCTATCCATGATTTTTTTCTCACAATTGCGAGTTTACTTCTCACAATTCTGTTTTTTTTTTCTTGCAATTGCAAGTTTAGATTTCACAATTGTGACTTATTTTCTCAGAATTGAGATATAAAGTTGCAATTGCGAGTTATAAAAACGTTTTTCTCAGAATTGCGAGTTTATGTCTCACAATTCTGACTTTGAAACTCACAATTGTGACTTTATATCAGGCAATTCTGACTTTTATTAAAAAAAAAGTCCGAATTGTGAGATAAAAAGTTGCAATTGCCTTGTTTATTTTTTATTAAGTGGCAGAAATGGCCTTCCATAATTAAGAGAGGACAACCTAAGATAAAAACACATTTGCTTCAAGTCTTTAAGCTTTTTTATTGAGTGTCATGACTCAAGTGTGTAATGCTGTACCAGGTGAGATGCCAAGCAAGTTTACCACATCAGAAAAGCCATACAAATGGAGTTGGTTATGTGCTGCACATGTGAAAATCTATTAGTTTTTATTGATTGATTGATTGATTGATTGATTGATTGATCAAGTAAATCTTGTTTGGTTAAGCTAGTCAAGAAGCCTTGATGAAATACCAGAACATGATCATCCTATGCTGTCGACCAGCATGAAATTTAGTATTGCCTAGGGGCTATTAACTGTATTCTGTAGCTTTTTCCAAGAGTTTGTCTGGATCTGTGAATAACCAAAAAAAGTACAACAAGGACAGTTCTGAGATGAGGACTGCAGATGTATCAAAGGATTGTAATGTTTTGTCAGGTATGCACTGTGCATCCTGTGAGCACAAAAGCCCAAAGCCCTAAAAAGTGAGTCATGCACTCACTAAATGCTTTTAAAACCTTGGACTGCCAGTGGAAATCGTGCACCCTGGAGCTATAAGACCCTCTATAAGAAAGCAGAGTTGGCCATTTAGAGCCCAGTTAGGCTCCTCTTGTCATTGGGATTGGTTGTAAACACACCAGGACTTTTTGACCAAGCTCAAATGAGTGTTTTGATTTCTACTTACCAGCAATTCAGCATAGAAAGGGACACAGACTTTTAAAACAATGTTTTACATGTACACTGAGGGTCATCTTGGATATGCATGAATTAGCACAAAAACAGGCTGTATTTATGTGTGTGTGTGTGTGTGTGTGTGTGTGTGTGTGGAGAGAGAGAGATTCTTCAGCTGTGATGTGGCTCGTGTGACTAATAGAGGAGGCAGACAGAAATAAAGCAGCTCAGAGCAACAGACACTTTAATAAAAACCAGAGAGAAGCAGGTATAGAAACAGCATAAAACAATGATCTCAACCGAAACATTATCAAACACACAACTCAATCAGACAAACATGATAAACCTCTCAAAGTTTATGGATACTGATGTACATATTGAAAGTGCAATTAATTGGACTTTCAAGTGTCGTATTACAAGGGTCTAATTCAGGGGTCTCAGTCCTGCTTCTGGAGAGATGCCATCCTGCGGATTTCAGCTCCAAGCCTAATCAAACACACCTGAAGCAGCTAATCGAGGTGTTACGGGTTAATATTAAGGGTTACAGGTCATTACAGACAGGTGTGTTGGAGCAGGGTTGGAACTGAAGTGTTCAGAACTATAGCTCTCCAGGAGCGGGGTTGGAGATCCCTGGTCTAATTGACCTATCGGTAAGCCCCTCCCCTCGAACGCAGATGAGCCAATGGCAGTCGAGTATCAGTTGCACTTGGAGCGGAACTCGGACATCTGTAGGTTTCAGCGCCATAGAGAAACATTGGAAAATCCGAAGCTCGCATCATTTTTATGGGGTTTATGCTTCAAAAATGGAAAAACGATGTGCCTGGGGAACTTGTAACAGTGATTCCAGGTATCCTGAGAGGATAGGCAATGGAATTTATTTTATTCTATTTCCTAAACCCAAACAAAACGGAGCAAAATGTCCCAAAGCATTCACCCACAATCCCAATGAAGACAAAAACGTTCGTTTTCTGGTTGTCATACTCTCATTAAGTTACACTTTTCATCCGCTCAAGCAGAACATTAATGTCATCTTTGTGATCTTGTCATACAAACCTAAATAGCGGACTGTTCTTGTGTCTTGTACAGAGCAGGGCAAAAACACATAAACGAAGGTCTACATTTCACTCTCTCTTCATATTAAACTGGTTAAATGTAAGTTAATTTAATCGTACCCTGCGACACATGAACAGTGTTGATCCTGCATGTTGTTATCTGCGATCGTGACGACCGTAACATGAGGCTTCTCCCACTTGCATTGTGATCTGTAAACCCTCGCTTCCAAATGAACACCCACAATATTTATTTCCTATACAGTAAATACTGTTTATTTACTATACTGTAGGTTTTGGAGGATGTGACTGACCATCACAGTCAACATACTTTGCTAGAAATAGAAGTGTGTAACTGTATCTGTAGCAATTTCAAAATTATTTGAATGTGGATTTGGATAAATCTGGAAGTGGACGGGGCTTAAACCTGAAGTTTGTCAAATTATACAAGAACCCTGTTTTAAAAGTAATTCTAATTCTATTCTATTCTATTCTATTATCTCTTGCAAACTATTCTATCTCAAACCTTCAGGGAAAATGTTTATTATATAAAGATTGAAAGAGCTGTCAGAAGCTTAATGGTGGTGTAATTATGTCCCCACTGGATGCAACAAATGTTTGTAATGGGTTTGTAATGTTTTTTAATGTTTTTCTAGTTTGTAATGGGTTTTAATGTTTTTGAATCATCGCTCCGGCCGGGATACGGCATCAACAGTATGGTGAGGGGCGTAACATTTCCGTCTCACGCTTGATGTATTCGGCCAATCACAACGCACTGGATAGCTGGCCAATCACAGCACACCTCGCTTTTTCAGACCGATGAGCTTTGTAAAAATCGACACGTTTCAAAAAGGCGGGGCATAGAGGAGAAACAATCATGTACAGTATGTGGAAAATAATGTGTTTTTTTAACTTTAAACCGCATAAACACATTTCATTACACCAAATACACAAAATAATGTTCTTTTTAGCAGCATCATATGACCCCTTTAACCCTCTGGGGTCTGAGGTGAGAATTTTTTTTGAAAATGTTAAAATATATATTATTTTTTTTATATCAAAATCAGTTGTTTAAAATGCTGGGAGTACACTTTTTCAATGAATTTTGCAGATAGTTTGAGGATGGTTAATTAATAAGAAACAAGTTTTTTGCACTAAAACAGCAAAAATCTTATCCTACATCTTCTTATCCATAGTTATCTAGCTCCACCTTGTCCTTCATAGCTAGCTGGCAAGTTAACATTAATCTTTAAGGTTTTATTTCTTTTAATTTAACCATTTAGGTGACTGTGTTGACAATGTTGACTGTACTGTGTGCCTCGCTATTCACAGAATTCACATTATATTCTAGAGAAACACTTTCAATGACAGCTCACTGGGCAGAAGTCCAGACACCCTCAGAGGATTTGAAGAAAGACAAACTGAACTTAGAGCATATTGTGTTAAACAAACTGTGCATGAAATTGGCAAAAATTATTTCTCAGACACTTAGTTTTCCTTTATTTGAAATCATTTCTTTATGTCATTAGAAAAACATATTTCTCCTGTGACTGTCTTGAAAGGGATGATTATTTTTTATGTGATTATATTTACTCTTTAGTGATGTCCCTAATGTCACAGTGCAATGAAAGAACATTACAGAAAAATATTCATGGTTTATTAGTAAATAACCAAAAGAACGTTTTACAGCATACCTAAGGGGGGACAAGAAAAAATTCCTTTACGTTATTACAGTGTTGTTTATTGTGTATGTGCTGAAGGTCACAGCCCTATACACAGCTCATACACAGGTGGTAGAGGACGTTCTTCAAGCAAACTTCATGCAAGCTAAACAGGCATCACACCTACAGCGGAGGGCTGAGAAGATGAGGACAGTCAAATGGAGCTATTACAATAAGCAGCTGCTTGTCTGCAGGATTCCAAGGTGCCCCTCTGGGTCGGGGCATGAACAGATGAGGGTGAGGGCTAAAGTTGCACCCCCTGCCCATGCACCTCCACCACCCAAGCCCTCGCCCTCCTTCTTTTCTCTCATTTTACTACCTTAATAAAGACATTGAGCACTTTGAGTTGAGGGCTGAAAGTTTGAGCCATCTTTTATCTGAAGGGCAAATCACTAAGACAATAGACACAAAGCGAAATATATACCACGAGGCATTCATTTTTCATCAAGAGAAAAATGCATGATAATCTTTTTTTTTATATATATTATGAAATAAAGATTTTTTTTTTTTTTTTTTTTTTTTTTTTTATTATTAATTGAAATGGCAACAGTAAGGTAGCTGGGTTGGTAAGGTTGCTGCTAGGATATTGAGGATACATGGTGTGTGTTGAACAATACAGCAGTGATAAAGTATTTTAGGTGTTCATTGTGGATTTTTTCCTTCATGTCTTTGACATTATTTGTCCTTTTTAGGTCACACAGAGTTTACACACTTGAAATCACAATGTGGGAAAACTAGCCCACTTTAATCAATGCTGAATGTTGAGCTAGTTTTGTCAAATTGTGCCTCTCGTTGGGTGTTTATTATTATAGATAGACAGATAGATATATAGACTATTCATTTCAGAATTTTAAATGCAACGTAGAGCCTATATTATAAACAGATTGCTTGCTTAGTTACTGTAAGTCCTGCCCACTCTCGTGAGAAATAGCACACAGTAGGGTCAGCTAAAAATAGCTCTTGAGCAGTCATACTAAGGAAGGTAAAGAGAGACATAGGCGTAATGTAGCCCATGCGTGTGTAAGATGTGGTGTGGAGAGTGTGTCTGATGTGTCACAAGCACTCAGCAGAGCTTATGGGCAGAAGCAGACAGGAGGGGGTTTGAAATATAGAGAGGTCTGGATCTGTGCCACCATCCGCCTGTGCCGCCCACTCTCACCCCCGCCTCATAAACTCGCACAAAAACAGGACTATCACATGACTGGGTAAATACCTTATATCCCTTCATCATTGTTTATTCTCCTTTTCTACCCCTGACCTGATTCAGGCACTGTTTTTGGGCTGCTAAGGCACGACTATGACTTCCTCCCACGATATGAGTAAAACAAACCCAGATAGTGTGTGTAAGTGTGGATTTAGCCCACAGATCCACCGCTCTCCTGGCCAGGGACTTTCCAGTGCAAAACCCCACTGAGCTGTAGTCAGCGGTTCAGACTGCGTGTCATGTGGGGATCACTCAAAGGGCACCCTGGGGTGATAGAGCCAATCAGAGATAATAATGGGTCAGTCCACGGTATGCAACATCAACTGTACTGAATATATGCTAGATTAGAGCCTGTAAATTAGGCAATAATGGTGTAAGGTATGCTGTACTGAAGGTTAAGATTCATCAGAATTAGGTAATTGGCCTATTGCTTCCCGTAAACTGTTATGTTACTCTGATTTCATGAGACATGTTGAGAGCTCTTTAGACAGGTTTCAGCATCACTCTGAGCACCAACACAGTCACTCAGACAAACGAAGGGAAAGAACTGGCAACACCTGCTCCACAAAACTGGTAATCAAAGAAACAGGAAAGGAATCGTGAAGTCCCAGTAAGCTAAGTGCCGACGTCATGCTGTCTTGCTCCCCTTCATCTGCCCCACTTACCACACACAGTAAATCCTCAGGGCACAACATATGGCCCACACACAAGCTTCAGGAATAAGTGGACCAGAGCACCTTCTCCTCTTTTACAAGCAAGCATCATAATTATCTGTACCTTCCCTGTAATAACGTACTGCAGACGCAATGCCACTGATGTGATGTCGACAACTGAGACATGCTAAAGGGCGCGATACTGGCTAGTCTGGACCTCTTCTAGTTTGTGTGATTTAGTAGTTCTTCATCTGGACGTATGTTTCAAGTGTTGGTCAGGGTCCAATTTATAAAACTAACCCATTTGGTATAAAAGTAGCGTTTAAATGGGCAGCCTACTGCCATCCAAGTTATGAAGAATTCCGTAAGAGGATCACAAACTTCTGCGTAGCCTTACCATGATACCATCAAAAAGAGGAAATATGAGGTTATGATCACATAGTCAGCGTTTGGGATTGATAACCATATTGCATTTTGGCTTTTCCCAGTGGGCTGGTCAACTTCTCTGCCATTGTAAGGCCATTTCAAGCTACAGATGCTGCCGTGTAGAGGCCATAATGTTCTATAAAGAAGGTCTAGATACTTCACATAGTTTCGGGTCGTAACCTTCAGTTGCGTGGATACGTCCATGTCCATGGACACCAATAACAGGCTCTCACTTTTCTCTGATAAACACAGTCTCCTTCATTGTGTGGCACCTGGGAGGGGTGAAAAAAAGCACTGGTAATTCCTCAGGATAAAGTGGAACGTATTCTAACCTTGGCTCACTTGCATCCTATGGCAGGTCGCCTCGGAAATCCATTGTAGAGCAAATTCGGAACCAGTTTCATAGGTCAGGACATCGGGGAGTACGAAACCGTTTCGCTTAAGTGTTATGGTGTGTGTGTAAAACATCTCAATACAATGGTTAAAAAGAAAAGTGGGGGCCATGAAAGACCATATCTAGTATCCAGGTCCATCAAATAAGCCTTCTTTGCACAACACAAAAATTAAAGGGGTCATATGATGCTACATGCACTTTTACAAGTTGTTTGAACTTAAATGTGTGTTGACAGTGTGTTTACACAACCACCCTATAATGATAAAAATCCACCCGGTGTTTTTTTTTTAAATCTCGTTAAATGTTTTCCCCTTTCTCAAATCGAGCCGATCTCAGATGCCTGTCTGTGTGACGTCACACAGACACCATGATACCATGCCTGTCTGTGTGACGTCACACAGACAGGCCCCTCCCACGATAGTTTGATTGACAGTAGCATTTCAGCACAGACTGGACTGGTGTCTTACCTTAGACCCGCCCTGAGTGAGCTGTCATCAGTCATTGTTTCACCGCCAGAGCAGATGTAGACAAGAATGACTCCTAAGCGATTGAGGTGTTCTGTTGTTGGATGTAATAATGAACATAGCAGTCGTGATTTACTCCTGATATCTGAGCCGCTGAACTCGCAGTGGATTTCGTTTGTTTCTGAAGGGAATGCTCCCCCGATCTGCCTAAATGCGTCTATGTTCGCGCGAATAATTCATGATCCAGCCTCATCTACAGAAGAAGTGAGTATAATGTTTTGTAATGAATCTTTGCAAATCGCCTTTCCTAATAATGTGCTAATTAGCAAGTTTCACGATGCATATCAACTTGTGGAAAATGGGCATCATATGACCCTTTTAAAAACTGTTCATGTTGATCATGTTCAACAGTGAATACAAAATAAAATGGCATATACTTGTTTTATCTTATAATCTTATCATTTTTATGATACCTAATGACAATTCTGAGTTTTAGTCTCTTGGCAGGGACTAAATGGTTTCTGAGACAATGGTCCTACAACCTAGCAGATTTGGTAGCACAGTTATCAGGCAGCTAAGCGGTTGAACCATGTAAATCTTTTGAGCCCCATAGTTATTCAGCATACCGTTAGTTCAGGCAGGCCACGTCAGTCAAGCTCGCATCAGCCGACAGTCAGCTGTTCCTGACGTGTACCAATCCAGTCTTGACACCTATCACAAGCGGTCTATTTAAACTCCCATTCTTCAGCGTCTCTTCCATTGCATCACTGCTCGCAATTAACTCCCTCCTCCAACCCCAACTCCACCTAACTGAACCTGTAATTCGATCTGACTTTGTTTCTTCCTTACAGTCACTTCATTGGAACCATTCTCTATCACATATTTTTTACAACTCATGTAATTATGAATTGTAATTATGTATGCATATAATGGTTCTGTTCTGTACCCGGGTGGCGGGGGGGGGTTGTCTTGCTGCTCTCCCCACTCTGTCCAAGCATGGCTACATGGACAGGCGTGTGGAGTGTTGCCCAGAACATAACCATACCGCCAACACTAACTGTATGCAATATAATTGTAATAAATATACTTGACAAAAGTGGTCCTGATTGAACTAAAGTCTGGTGCTAAAAACACAGAGAGACAAGAAAAAAATGAGAAGGCTTTTTGAGTATTTGACTGCAATTTGACTTATTCCTATTTTGTTTTGCTTCACTAAGCACTAATTTGTTTTGATCCATTGTAAATGGACCATTTACTACAGGAAAAAAATCCCACTGGAGTTAAGTCACTTGCTCAAAGGGGACAATAGTGATAGTTTATAGATCACACCTTGCAGGATCTGAACATTTAACCTTTACTCTTTTTACAGGTTTTGAGAGGTTCATGGCCACAGGTTCCGACCACAGAAGTCTATACTCATTTTCCACTGTTTACTTTGGTGTTGACTGTACAACTTTTCACAAAGACTGTTGAACCATTATTTGAATGAGCTACCACTTTGTTTCATACTGGTCTATTATTGGTCTTATTACTTCAGGCAAACAGTTAAATGAATAGTCGCAAGCCTCATTGGCATGGTTTCCACTACTTTTGTGAAACCTGTTGGATGGGAGAATTGGACTATACGTTTGTGGTAAGTGAGAGAGGTAGGGAGAATTATTAATCTGCCACCCTAAATAGCTTCCTGATGGACTGATTGACTCCAGAATCCCACATCACAGAGCCACCTGCTAACATCTCTCCCTGAAGCCAACAGTCTCTGTTGAGTCTTCGGCTGTCTCTGTCTGTCAGCCTTGGTTCCCAGATGGACCAGTGTGGTCCAGTGTGACCACATCAGGGAACGCAGCATTAGAGGAAATAAAGAGAGTCAGCAATCTCAAGCCTTTTTTTCCTCAAGTATTCCCAACATCTGAGTGGGTTAAGTGATGAGAGCTACTTACACAGCGGGACACACTTCTGTTTGCCCCCTCTCCAGTAGATGTGATGGCAAACCTCTGTAACACCTGTAAAATGTGCGAACTCATTTCAGCTGAAAGCCCCAAAAAAGATCCCAGCTCCCTCACATCAGGACACTTTTAATTCACATTTTGACATGGAATATACCGTAACACAGAGTCTGGCCAGGTTTGTTAGCTTTGCTGACTCTAGCCACCCACCTGCTCTCTAGACATTTGCAGTGTCGGCCTGGATGATCTCATAGTAACCTAATACCGCTAGGCCCAGTCATAGCCTTTCCTGCCAAGAAGAACTTGCACATAGAGCTTTTGAAGTGTCATGGCCATGGATGAAGTCATCTCTTTGAGTCAGCAAGGCAAAGGACATAACTATATTTTCTGTGAAAGCTTTTTATTACAGAGCTTAGCAAGGCACTAAAGATCCTACTGATACACTAAAGTGTTACCAAAGTTTCTACACAAACAAGTTTCTTAATGGAATATTGTTAAGACAGATGTTAGTAGTTCGATACAAACCCACACACACAGCCTCTCACGCATAATACACTCCAGAACTTTCTCTATGTCTTCCTTGGTTTTGTGTACAGCAAAATATTTGGCACGTCTTACTTTCCAGAGCTCCAGCCATAACATCTTCCTCCACCAAAGAACACTCACAACAGGGCTTAGGATAGTTGTGGAAAATAGTTTCTTACTGATCCAGGCTGCTCCTTGAATGGATTCAGGTTTCCTTCTAGACTCAGCCTCCTTGTCTGGACATATCTGAGAAAAGCAAGGCCTTGTTTTCAATAGTTTCATGACATTGCATAAGAGATCATTTTATTTTGACAATTAGACTAGAAACCTCTGCTCAGCCCAGATGGCTCCATCTGATCTTTCCATAGCAACAGGGCGTATTCCAAAACAAGTTGCTCGCAACATGATTGAGCAAGGTGTGATTTATTGTGATATTTACAAATGTTTGTAATCATCTTGTACTAGTCATTAGTAACAATCAGAGTCAATAAGTTCACGCCGGTTGTGTTGAGAATACAAATTCTTCTCCAGACTGTCCTTCATTTAGATGGTGCTTTGGCTGAAAAAGGAATGGTCCTAAATGTTTCAGTCTTTGGTTATACTGATTTTAAGTTGGTCGTGTTCAGAAGACCTGTAGTATACTTAGTATAGTTGTCATGTGATTTATGGAGCCAGAATTACTACATACGGTGGAGCCTATGGAATGACTTCTGACCAACACGTTTTGATGACTACATTTGTAAAGTAAACTCTCTCTCTCCATTTTTTTTTCTTTCCCCAGACTTCTCTTCATAAATAAAGTCCTGTCCACTCACATTTTAGGATCTGTCAACTTTAAGAGGCTTTAGTAGACTAAAGTAGCCCATAGTCACAACCGGGAACCTTCAATCTGCAATGTTCGCTGTTTCGGATTCAAGACATACTCTAACATCAGGCAATGCTCCGTCTGCCCAAAAATGATATTTATTGAAACTGAACTGCACAAATGTGTCATTCAGAAGTTTTTGTGGCATCGTATGAGCTCAAATGACCACCCACGTTTACGCATAAGTGCCTATTCAACTGTGATCTATTCATATACACAAAGGTTAGCCAATCAAAACAGTGGCCATTTGCATATACAAGTCTTAAAGGTGCAGCCACTTTTATTCTACTGATCACAGAAAGGGTGTAAAATGAATTTAACAAACATGTAATAACATAAATTGGACAAAATGTGCACTACAAAAGTGTGCAATATGACCCTTTTAAGTGTTAGGTAATGCTATGCAGAATGTGTTTTACAGGCGGGAGGCCAGGAAGTTAAATCTTTCTGGACCAGCAATGATTCCATGGGAAGTGGATCCAAGGATCCAAAATTGGGCGTTTTTTTTTTTTTTTTTTAATTGCTAGTTATTGATTTTCCTGCTTGCCGTGCCACATACCACTCACATACAAGCAACCCCACTCACCCCCATTAATGTTGAAGATCACAGGCTCTGTATTTGTTTTGTTGTGGTCCTGCTTTGTGCTGCATTTCCGTGTGATGGATCCATGCAGATGTTTAAAACTGAGATTTCATGGTGACTCTCATAAGCCCCTGCAGCCATGTCCTCGTGCTAACCCTTCACATACACACACACACACACACACACACACACACACACGCATGCATGGTCTCTGCGTTAGTCATCACTGCAATGGCTTCTGTTGTTTTAATGCCTATTGTTTCAGCACCGCTGCTGGCTATAGAGTTCACAGACTATAGATGAGTCATAATCCATTAGCGTGTTATAGTCCATCCTTAGGGCTTTTCATTCATAAATACGATCGCCTGTAGAGGGAGCCGCTCAGCACTGAATCTAATTGAGATGTTGAATGACAGACTGATGAATAAACTTTGCCTCATCTGTTTAGCCCTTCATTATTAGGATCAAATGAATGTGTGTGTTCCAGTTAAGTCCTAAATGGGTGTGTGTGGAGGTCGTATGGGTGGACATACACCTATGAAACACAAAGATTAAACAACTAACTAGATTCACTGTAGCATTACAGTGTGTGTGTGTGTGTGTACTGTATATATATATATATATATATATATATATAGCTTGCTTTGTAATACTGGTAAATATGTGTTAAATATGTCAGTTAAATTAATATGTTTGCGAAGAAGGTAAAAATTACCACAAAAGTAAAATATTATTATTAATATAAACACTTTACATTGTTATGCAGCCAAGCAATGATATCTCAGATCATTATCTAGTCTTGTGCAAACTTCATATAGCTAAAACTGTCAATTCTTCTCCTTGTTACAAGTATGGTAGAACCATCACTTCTACCACACAGGACTGCTTTTGTAAGTAATCTTCCTGACTTATCTCGATTCCTTAGCATATCCAATACCTCAGAACAACTTGATGATGTAACAGAAAATATGGACTCTCTCTTTTCTAGCATTTTAGATATGGTTGCTCCTTTACGCTTAAGGAAGATTAAAGAAAACTGAGTCTGACACCGTGGTATAGTGGGCACACTCACGCCCTAAAGAGAGCAGCCCGGAAAATGGAGCGCAGCTGGAGGAAAACAAAACTAGAGGTATTTCATATTGCTTGGCGGGAAAGTACCTTATCCTACAGAAAAGCATTAAAAACTGCTAGATCTGATTACTTTTCGTCTCTTTTAGAAGAAAACAAACATAACAGCTAGAGTTCTTACTAGAACCAGGAAGTATGACCATATTAGCCCGGTTCTGTCAACACTGCACTGGCTCCCTATCAAACATCGTATAGATTTTAAAATCTTGATATCGTCGACTTGATTGCACAGATACTATTTAAACTGAACTGAGCTGGATGATGACATCACTGAATTCAATGATGAACTGCCTTAAACTGAAAATTGGGTGTTTACTATTGTCATTTTGCATTATTGACTATTTTCCTAATTAATGCTGTACAGTTGCTTGGACACCATCTGTATTGATAAAAGCGCTATATAAATAAAGGTGACTTGACTTGACTTGACTTATATTGGCAACCATTCTTCATTTGACACTTTATTGTCTTTCTCTGTCTGACCGTCTCTCTCCAGCATTTATAGAGTCAGATGTTTTTGTCTTTCTTTCTCTGCCACTGAACCGGTGACAATATCCGCCTGTTATAACCTCAAACTACATTCAGTCTGTCCAGCGGCTCACTGCTCACAAATAACCCCAGGCTAGACGTTTATTAGAAACTCAGCCCGAGACGTCCCTCCTCACTGCAGGAAGAGGAGGAACTCTTCTGATATTAAAGTGGGGGAGTGTATGCATGTATGTACGTATTTATTTATTTCATTTATTTATTTACATACTTATTTGATTTCAGACTCAAAATTTGTCTCCAAATTTGAGTTATATTAAATGTGAACATAAATACAGACTGTTACTATGACAGTATAATAAATTAAAAGGAAATACTGTAAATGGAAGATTAAAATCTGAAAGAAGAGAGCTGCCTCTTGTGTTTGTGTTTCTGGGAAAGAAAAATTGCCAAAATATAGTCAAATATAGAATTATTATTATTATTAAATTAATATTTTTTACTTAATATTTATAATAAATATTATCCAGTTAATTATATGTATGGATTTTCAACTATTATAAAAGTTGCCCAACATAGAGATTGTTACATGAATTTATGTTGGTGCCTATTTGTTATTAGTCCAAATTAATCTTTAGATATCTTCTTTACCGTACCCAAAACATGTTTTCAGGCACTTAAAGCTAAACAGAATGTGTCAGCATTGCTCCAGTGCTGACTTGTTCCAGACCTTCTATTAAACAAACACTCCCTGAACCACAGCCAGGACACTAGAGCGAGAAATGCCTCCTCTGCCCTGTGCCGGAGTCCATGAGTGGGATTGAGGAGCACTACCGCCCCTTCCTCCCAGAGCGGGAAATTCATGGTCTGCGGCTGTTTGTTTTGCGTTGCTGCACTATTTTCAGTGGCTGCAGTATCAAGAAAAGGCACAACATGACATTCTGATGAACTTGAGGACAGGACAGTCATGCTTACTGTATGTCTCTGTCATGCGTGACTCAGACCGAATTATGAAAACACTTATTCTAGGATTATTTTGAAATGTATCCTGGTTTTTCCATGTCTCACACTTTTCTTTCATGGAACAACCAGGATACATTTCAAAATAAACCTATAGAAAGCGTTGCAGAACAAAAAACACTGAATTAACTTTACCTACTGATGCTTGCTTCAAAAGATTATTGTATTTGTTTAAAAAAAAATAATAATAATAATATACGCAGAGTGAGCTGATGCAAATGTTAATATTTGATTATGCACATTTGTCATGGCAAATGTGGCCAAATTTATCTGAATTTGCCTTATTTTAACCTTTTTTTGTACTTGTTGTTTGATGTCAGGCAGACATTTTGTATTAAAACATGCCCATAAAATTAAGTCCAGTTATGCATTGATAACATATCCATGTAAACACTCTAAATGCACAAAACAGGACGGCAGTGAACAATGAGTCTGTTTACTCTTTACAACACATTTTGCTCTGTCCTGTGTCATGATGTACTGGCGCTGCATCTAACACAATACCAGCATCATTCACACACACACACACACACAAGACTGTCTGAGAGCTAAACATTCAAGACATCTGTCATTCAAACAAAAACATTGTCCCTGTATTACAAAGTTAGATAAAGTCACGCCACAACTTCATCTGAGTGTCCTTTGTAGTAGAGAGAGCATTTCTGCTGTCTGTCTCTGCACCGCATGTATTTTACATTCTCTCCTCTGTCACCTAAACTTTTTTTTTTTTTATCAAGTGTTAAAATATATTGAAAATAAAAACACGTCAGACCCTCAAGCTGAAAACAGAGATAAAATATGCACAAAGAAGCATGGTAAAATATTGTTATCTAGGTAAAATAAAAACAAAACGGACAGTTCTGGTAAATACAGCATTCCAGTCATAAAATACACAATATGGTAACAGCTCTAGTCATTATTTCACTTGTTGTTATGATGTTCTGAACCCCGTATGCTGGTATCGCTAATATTTCACTCACTTTTTGTCCCTTTTGACCTTGATATCCCTTATAATAACGAAATGTGCTAAACTGTATTGAATGTGTACTTGTAGTCTACTCTAAATCTTTAAAGTACATACAAATCTGTACTTTCAGATAATGTAATATTAATGAAATAAAATACTTAAAAATGTACTTAAAGAGAGTTCTGTCAGGGCTCTGCCCTGGCAGCTTTGTCTGTGTTGTCTTTGTTTAATGTTTCTTTGTTTGTCTTGTGTTTGCACACATTGCTTTGTCTCTGTTTATGCTTGCCATGTGTTCCTGTGGTCCCACCTCCTTGTTTCCCTTGGTCACACCCACTTGTTTAGGCCTTGTCTTGTCCTTGTTTCTGTAATTGGGCTCACCTGTCCCTCGTGTACTTTCCTCCCTTTTATATTGTGCTGTTTTTCCTCTTGTGGTTGCTGGCTCGTCTTGTACCATAGAGACAGTTACTGGCTTGCTGCTCTATATTCCAGTCTTGCGCAGTTAATGCGTATCCTTATTGTAGTTCTTGCTCTTGAATTTCTATCTTCTGATTTTGGTTTTGTTCTTTAATAATCTTCCTTATATTTACTTGTAATATCATAGTTAGTAGTTCTTCAATCTTGTTTTTTTCTCTTGAACTGTTTAGATTTTATACTTTAGTTGTTTTGTCTAAACTTAGATATTCCCATTACGGTTTGGTTTAGTTTTGCTTTACTTTTTTATTTTTTCCCCCTTTTGTACATATTTCTCTGTGTGTTGCACTGAGTAGTGTTATTGTCTTGAGTGGTGCCTTGTTGTGTATTTGTGTTTTCGTGATGTGTGTTCCCTCCAGCCCTGCTCTACCAGCCTGAGACTCCCTGCCTGTTGGTTCCCCAAGGCGGCCTGCCAACCAAGCTTGGTGCTGAGAACCGAATCTCTGATACTATCTGCCTTGAGCCCCTTCACTCTGCTTGCATGCTCTGCTGTTCTCTGCTCTGGTTTTCTCCCCATCCTTCCGCCCTGATTTGACCAATGACTGAGACTGTACCCCAGACTGTCTATCTCTCAGGGCACTGATCTCTCCCTGCTGGTTGGAGCTGTCCCAAGATTGTCCACCCCTGTGCTGTGAACTTGTGTCTTCAATAAATCGTTTCACTCACTCTGCATTTGGGTCCCTTCCTGTTGACCGTGACACATTGAACAAAAAAGTACATAAGTGTGAGCCAAAATTAATTACATTTGCAGTAATTAATTGGCAGCAGCTTCACATATAAAGTACTGTACATGCTTTTTT
>NW_015547693.1:382517-390589 GCF_001515605.1 Sinocyclocheilus anshuiensis
TGGTTGCTTGCTCGTCTTGTACCATAGAGACAGTTACTGGCTTGCTGCTCTATATTCCAGTCTTGCGCAGTTAATGCGTATCCTTATTGTAGTTCTTGCTCTTGAATTTCTATCTTCTGATTTTGGTTTTGTTCTTTAATAATCTTCCTTATATTTACTTGTAATATCATAGTTAGTAGTTCTTCAATCTTGTTTTTTTCTCTTGAACTGTTTAGATTTTATACTTTAGTTGTTTTGTCTAAACTTAGATATTCCCATTACGGTTTGGTTTAGTTTTGCTTTACTTTTTTATTTTTTCCCCCTTTTGTACATATTTCTCTGTGTGTTGCACTGAGTAGTGTTATTGTCTTGAGTGGTGCCTTGTTGTGTATTTGTGTTTTCGTGATGTGTGTTCCCTCCAGCCCTGCTCTACCAGCCTGAGACTCCCTGCCTGTTGGTTCCCCAAGGCGGCCTGCCAACCAAGCTTGGTGCTGAGAACCGAATCTCTGATACTATCTGCCTTGAGCCCCTTCACTCTGCTTGCATGCTCTGCTGTTCTCTGCTCTGGTTTTCTCCCCATCCTTCCGCCCTGATTTGACCAATGACTGAGACTGTACCCCAGACTGTCTATCTCTCAGGGCACTGATCTCTCCCTGCTGGTTGGAGCTGTCCCAAGATTGTCCACCCCTGTGCTGTGAACTTGTGTCTTCAATAAATCGTTTCACTCACTCTGCATTTGGGTCCCTTCCTGTTGACCTTGACAAGTTCACTTTCATGACTGTTTAACTCATCGACTACCCTTTTAAAAAGTGTGCTTTGTCATGTTAGGGTCAAGCTTTAAATTTTCCTGTGTTGACTAACATACTAAAGATGTAGTTCATTAGAATTTGATTATTACTAGTTTTAGAACTGTAGTGTTATTCTACATTACATTTAAAGCTAATATATTTTAAATGTACTAAATTGTACTTTACCATTACAAAAGTATTTGTTTACAATAACTTAAGTCCTACTTAAGTGAGTAAAAATAAATAAAGGTCAGCTAACTGCATTTAACCTCAAATTTAAACCATAACTGTTCATGCAAACCTCCAAGTGTGCAACAGCATTACATTCAGTTTGTCCATATGTGTATATATGTAATATGTATTTTTTTCTTCAAGGGATGGTCAATAAACTTTTATGGAAAGAGCTGCAAAAAAACTGTTCCACAGAACAAAATACAGCTGCAATAAGGCATGCAGATGATTAAATAATTAAATTATAACTTAAGGGAGACATTTGAGTTTAAGAAAATTAGATTTTGATGAAAATGTGACCTTAAAATCCCATTGATCATTCTTTAGTTTGGGGACCAATTCTCACTATTAACTAACTATTAACTACAAGTTTTTTTCTCAATAAACCCCACATTTGCTGCTTATTAATAGTTAGTAAGGTAGTTAAGTTTAGGTATGAGGTAGCATTAAGGGATCGAAAATATAGTCATGCAGAATAAGGTATTAATATGTGCTTTATACGTACTAATAAAAAGCCAATATGCTAGTAATATGCATGCTAATAAATAACTAGTTAATATTGAGAATTGATCCAGTGTTGCTCTTTTAAATATATAGTAGATTTTTTTTATTTGTTTGTTTTTTTACAGAAGGCTATAGAGTTACTCTAAAGTATATACTCCACTGTGTGTTGTGTCTATATTAACAATATAGTATAAAGTACTGCTTTAGAGAAAGACAGCTAGGATAAAATAATGTAAACGAAAGATATTGGTGGTTGAGGAGAGACCCTCCACATGATTGTAAAGCGCTTTGGGTGTACAACAATACACAGTAAAGCGCTATATAAATGCATCATTCATTCATTCATATTAGGGTGTATTTTGAAGTCTTCATCCTGGTCTTCTCTTAGCTAATCTGCTATGTGTCTGTCTCTCTTTACATACTCTGAAAGCCTGAAGCCTGAGAAGTATTTCTGAGATCTTTATTTCTCTCTGTGTGTGGCTCTTCAGTGATGGAGGGGTCACTGGATCTACACTCATGTAATACATGTCTGTATGGACTGACAGCTCGCAGGAGTCCAGCTGTCAAACACGAACTATAAAGCACAGGTGTGTATGAGGAAGGTCGGCCAACACACTAACAGCGCCCAAAGGCAAAAAGTGTTTGATGCTGAAATAAGTTCTTGTGTTTTTTTGCCCGTGGCAACAACAGCCCCTCTCGTCACGTCTGGAGTGGTCCTCACCCCGCTCTGCCCTCATATCATACAGCACGGCCCATTTCACTTTCATCCATAACATGCTATTGTCAGAGAAGCAGCCAAAGGGCTCTTCCTTTGTCTTTGTTTACCAGCTGGATAAGGTCTATACCCTTCACTTAAACGCCTGTCTCTGTACTGACACTCTGTTTCACCTTTTACACGCTTCTCGAGTCTGTAGTTTGCGAGTGCTGCTGCACTTTTGACGGTTCACCTTGATGTGAGAATGTGAAGGAGAATGATATCTGAATGATATAAATAATGCAACAGAATGAGTATGACACAGTGAAGTTGTTCAAATCGCTGTCTAATAGATCTAGTTTCATAAATGTCATTTGAAGGTGTCGTACTGAAAGGACCAAGGCTCAGTGGAAATATGTGTCTCTACCTACATTTACTCAAAAATCGTACCTGTACATAGCCTACTAGGGATGCCACAATTCTCAATATAATATTGAACCCTTCGGTACGACATCCATGGTTCAATATACGCATATTGAATAGCATATTAAATGTTGTGAATAGCGTTTTTTGTTTTGTTTTTTTCGCGATTTTGCGTTTAAATAATTTCCGTGCGTTTTATTTCTTTTTTTGTTTTATTTCGGCCGAGCTCTGGTTTGCACAAACTGCATTTTTGATCATTTCCCAAAATGTAATTTGTTTGGAAATATTACGAGGTCTATAGACGACCGTTAACAGAGGCCAGAGACACTGAAGACGGACACAATGAGGAAAAATACTGTTGCAGGTTGAGCAAGCTTACTGTGTAACGTCACATATACAGCTTGTTGCCGAAGCATCACGACAAGCACAGATTTTCAATGAGCCTCAGTTGGAAAAATCCCACACTTTGCACACATGCAGATTTGAGGGACACCACGGTTCAGTGGCAGCATACTTTCATTTTTTATTAGTATTTTGATCTTCTTTTCCATTAAAATATTCTTAATAAGCAAAATTTAGCAAACCTGTGTAAGAAATATGTGTTGGGCCATGTGTACATGTTTACAGGGTAGAAACGGAGCATCCAGAATAACTCAAGACTCTTTACAGTGGAGAGAAAACATGAAGACAGACAGGAAGAAAGAGAAACACACACACTCCTCCTTCTCCGTTGTCCTCCTACACATCTTGATCCTACACCTTTCATGTGCAAAGCAGATGTAGTCAATTGACATGCTAATGAGACACACACACACACACACACACACACACATGCAGGGACATTCGCTCATACACACATTCCCATGTATCAGTTCAAGCCCTCGCTGTCAGCCTCCCCCCATGTCTCTCGCTCTCCCTCCCCTCCACCCGCGTTTGCTCTCTTTAAGTGGAAACGATTGGAATTGAGTTCAGCGTGCTCCCTAGAGAGTACAAGTTTTTTTCTCAATAAACCCCACATTTGCTGCTTATTAATAGTTAGTAAGGTAGTTAAGTTTAGGTATGAGGTAGCATTAAGGGATCGAAAATATAGTCATGCAGAATAAGGTATTAATATGTGCTTTATACGTACTAATAAAAAGCCAATATGCTAGTAATATGCATGCTAATAAATAACTAGTTAATATTGAGAATTGATCCAGTGTTGCTCTTTTAAATATATAGTAGATTTTTTTTATTTGTTTGTTTTTTTACAGAAGGCTATAGAGTTACTCTAAAGTATATACTCCACTGTGTGTTGTGTCTATATTAACAATATAGTATAAAGTACTGCTTTAGAGAAAGACAGCTAGGATAAAATAATGTAAACGAAAGATATTGGTGGTTGAGGAGAGACCCTCCACATGATTGTAAAGCGCTTTGGGTGTACAACAATACACAGTAAATCGCTATATAAATGCATCATTCATTCATTCATATTAGGGTGTATTTTGAAGTCTTCATCCTGGTCTTCTCTTAGCTAATCTGCTATGTGTCTGTCTCTCTTTACATACTCTGAAAGCCTGAAGCCTGAGAAGTATTTCTGAGATCTTTATTTCTCTCTGTGTGTGGCTCTTCAGTGATGGAGGGGTCACTGGATCTACACTCATGTAATACATGTCTGTATGGACTGACAGCTCGCAGGAGTCCAGCTGTCAAACACGAACTATAAAGCACAGGTGTGTATGAGGAAGGTCGGCCAACACACTAACAGCGCCCAAAGGCAAAAAGTGTTTGATGCTGAAATAAGTTCTTGTGTTTTTTTGCCCGTGGCAACAACAGCCCCTCTCGTCACGTCTGGAGTGGTCCTCACCCCGCTCTGCCCTCATATCATACAGCACGGCCCATTTCACTTTCATCCATAACATGCTATTGTCAGAGAAGCAGCCAAAGGGCTCTTCCTTTGTCTTTGTTTACCAGCTGGATAAGGTCTATACCCTTCACTTAAACGCCTGTCTCTGTACTGACACTCTGTTTCACCTTTTACACGCTTCTCGAGTCTGTAGTTTGCGAGTGCTGCTGCACTTTTGACGGTTCACCTTGATGTGAGAATGTGAAGGAGAATGATATCTGAATGATATAAATAATGCAACAGAATGAGTATGACACAGTGAAGTTGTTCAAATCGCTGTCTAATAGATCTAGTTTCATAAATGTCATTTGAAGGTGTCGTACTGAAAGGACCAAGGCTCAGTGGAAATATGTGTCTCTACCTACATTTACTCAAAAATCGTACCTGTACATAGCCTACTAGGGATGCCACAATTCTCAATATAATATTGAACCCTTCGGTACGACATCCATGGTTCAATATACGCATATTGAATAGCATATTAAATGTTGTGAATAGCGTTTTTTGTTTTGTTTTTTTCGCGATTTTGCGTTTAAATAATTTCCGTGCGTTTTATTTCTTTTTTTGTTTTATTTCGGCCGAGCTCTGGTTTGCACAAACTGCATTTTTGATCATTTCCCAAAATGTAATTTGTTTGGAAATATTACGAGGTCTATAGACGACCGTTAACAGAGGCCAGAGACACTGAAGACGGACACAATGAGGAAAAATACTGTTGCAGGTTGAGCAAGCTTACTGTGTAACGTCACATATACAGCTTGTTGCCGAAGCATCACGACAAGCACAGATTTTCAATGAGCCTCAGTTGGAAAAATCCCACACTTTGCACACATGCAGATTTGAGGGACACCACGGTTCAGTGGCAGCATACTTTCATTTTTTATTAGTATTTTGATCTTCTTTTCCATTAAAATATTCTTAATAAGCAAAATTTAGCAAACCTGTGTAAGAAATATGTGTTGGGCCATGTGTACATGTTTACAGGGTAGAAACGGAGCATCCAGAATAACTCAAGACTCTTTACAGTGGAGAGAAAACATGAAGACAGACAGGAAGAAAGAGAAACACACACACTCCTCCTTCTCCGTTGTCCTCCTACACATCTTGATCCTACACCTTTCATGTGCAAAGCAGATGTAGTCAATTGACATGCTAATGAGACACACACACACACACACACACACACACATGCAGGGA
The DNA here is from genome assembly GCF_001515605.1 of Sinocyclocheilus anshuiensis. Taxonomy (NCBI): domain Eukaryota; kingdom Metazoa; phylum Chordata; class Actinopteri; order Cypriniformes; family Cyprinidae; genus Sinocyclocheilus; species Sinocyclocheilus anshuiensis. The sequence goes on from NW_015547693.1 coordinate 388,222, forward strand.
CATTCGCTCATACACACATTCCCATGTATCAGTTCAAGCCCTCGCTGTCAGCCTCCCCCCATGTCTCTCGCTCTCCCTCCCCTCCACCCGCGTTTGCTCTCTTTAAGTGGAAACGATTGGAATTGAGTTCAGCGTGCTCCCTAGAGAGGAAACCTGCCTGCCTACACTTACCACAGAGAGAGTGTGTGAGAGCCCCTAAACCTTTACAGCGACTTCAAACACTGCCATATTCCTGTAGATTGGTAACTAATCTACAAGCCTAGATTAATTAATTAGCGGTTAATTGCCCTGGTAAGGCTCCAGGGAGTAAGAGGATAATGTGCATGTAGGTGTGTCTTTGTAATATATATTTCTTTTAAGATTCTGCACTTTTTCTAGGTCATTATTCAATTTTAAGTAAATTTGTGACGTTTCTCTCAATATGTTATTCTGATTAAAAAGTAGAAATATGCAAAATGGAAGCATTTTCATTTGAGGTTTCAAACTTTTGGACCCCAGTGTGTATCAGTGGTTCTCAGCTGGTCAGTTGAAAGCCAAAAATTTGTTGCAGGTCTGTTCTGATAGCGAGAGAAAAAAACAATGCTAAATTGCAAACACTGTACATTCAAATTCCCTGGTGGAAAAAGAAATGCTTAAACCAGCTTACACTGGTTTGCTGGTCTTACCTGTTTTAAGATGGTCTACAACTGGTCTAGCTGAATTCCCATTTTGACCTAGCTTAGGGTGACCATACGTGCCATTTTCCCAGGACGCGTCCTGGCCAGGATTTCTATATTGCCTAAAATATCTAGGTTTTGGCTTTGTTTGCGCAAGCTGGTGTTTAGCTATTTTAGCTTAGCAGCTAGCTGGTCTCCCAAAATAATCAGCTGAAAAGTGCCTAAAAAGTGCCTCTCTAAAACCAGCCAAATGACTAGCAAAGACCAGAAAAGATCAAAATAGAGACATCAAAATTAATATGTGTATTAATGTTTAAAAGCTAGTTTCCCATAGTTGTTGACATCAAAGTCTGTACCGTATGTCCAAACTGACTCTATTGCATTTTAGAGCAAATCTGTCACTTGGTAGCGGTTAGGCAAAGTATGCTGATGCCAACCTGAACATTCTCTCATTCTTGAAAACCATGTACAAGGCAAGGGAAAATACCAGCACGGACTACATTACAAAATTACATCACGTTGGACTTGACCTCGAGTAGAACCATTTGAGAGCCACTGCATATATGATTTAGATATATCATGGTGTGTTTAGGGTGTTCTGGTCTCTCTACAAGCTTACAAGCGGTGGTTTCTGCAAGAGGCCCAGCAATAAGTCCTTCAGATCCCGGGCTATCGACTCCCTCTGGGGGATCAATACTGGAATGATGGGCCTCCTCTGTCTCGCCCATCCATCCACTGGGCCATTGAGCGCATGTTAATGTTATGAATTATTGAGAGAATGGTTACTATTGATTGGCTGTGGGGATTATTGAAGGGGTGAATTGCAGTGAGAGGGTGGGCGGAGGCAGTCAGGATAAAATCCTCAAGCAAGCTTTAAGTATTCACTAAGACGCCTGACCTCCAAAACGGTCAGGTCAGAGGTTGCAGGAAGGACACGACTGACGTTATGATGAGTGTGTCTTATGCCTTTGGTTTCTTAGTCATTCCCTTTCTCTTGATTTCCCAGGATTTGCTGAGAAAAAAGCCAACCTGGTTAACTAAACTGGCTAGTTGGTCTCCCAACCTCACCATACTGCTCTAGTTTGCTGGTTTTAGAGGTGGGTTGGTGCTTTTTAAGCTGGGAGACTAGACAGCCAGTTACCCAAATGAGTGGCAAGGTGGGGAGACCAGCAGTAAAGACACTTTCAGCTTTTAAAGGGGTCATATGATGCGATTTCAAGTTTTCCTTTCTCATGGAGTGTTACAAGCTGATTGTGCATAGATCCCTGAAATTGCAAAGACTGAAGTCTCAAAACCAAAGAGATATACTTTATCAAAGTTAAGACTCTGCCACGCCCCCTAAAATGGCTCGTTCTAACACGCCCCCACATATCTACATCACTATGTGGAAATATTTGCATAATGTGGCCCAAATGTGCATGCAAAGAAAGAAGGCGTGGTTTCAGGTACAGCAGTCGTGTTGATGCAGCCATGTCAGGGAGACGCTGTGTTTCTAGGCGAAAGCAAAAGCACTTTATTTGGCCTTCCGAAAGTAGATGCATTTAGGAATCTTTAAGATTACTTACAACAGAACAGCAATGCATTTTATGGACGACCGTTTCATGAACCTAGGAGAGGAGGTAGTTCTGACTTTGCTATGACAATCTGGCGCTTCTGAATCAGCTACTGTTTTGTTATTAGTTTAAGTATTTGCTATTGACTGTTCAAATGCG
>NW_015547693.1:390623-399231 GCF_001515605.1 Sinocyclocheilus anshuiensis
GTGTTTTTTGAACATTAAAGCATGTCAACATATTCTGTTACACCAAATACACAAAATAATGATCTTTAAAAAAGCAACATATGACCCCTTTAAGCGGTGCTAAGTCAGTGCTAGGTGTGAAAGCAGCAGTATTTGAATTGCAGATCCTCGATAGGTGCCCTTCATTCATCAATTATAACTCAAGATGGGTACTCTGAGAATTTGTGTAGAACAGGAGTGTCCAATCCTGCTCCTGGAGGGCCAGCGTCCTGCGGAGTGTAGCTTCTACCTGCGCCAACACATCTGCCTGGATGTTTCTCGTAATCCTGAAGACCTTGATTAGCTGGTTCAAGTGTGTTTAATTAGGGTTGGAACTAAATTCTGCAGGACAGTCTCCTCCAGGAGCAGGATCAGACACCCCTGGAGCAGAAGGTCAGTGAGTGTTAGTTTCTTGTTACTTACCATTTTTAATAGATTTACACACATACCTCAGATATGAGGTAAGATGCAGTGAAATCAAGTACCCCGATTCATGGCCCTAAAACAGACCTACGTCCCTCTATTCATAGTTTTCAGCCACTTGACTGGCTTAAAGACCTGAAAGGCAAAACATCCATAGAACTGCAGCACAAGCCTATCAAGTTTTCATCTGTTTCAAAGCCACAAATATTTAGATCACCTCTGAAAAGAATAAAAGAAAGATATAACAAACTTCAAGTTGTGGCCATTTGCAATCAATATAACACACCCACTGCAATATTTAAATCACTTAAACAGTGGGGACATTATAAAATGGTTAATATGAAAGACACTTAAAGTGTCAATGTATTAAAAGTGATATTAAAAGATCAAATTCAGTATACAACTTTATTGATGATGCATGCCATGCCTTGTTTTGCATACCTTGTGTGCATGTTTCGTTACTTGAAGGATTGATTGAAAGCTTTGAATGGACAAAAAATACTGAGAGAAAAGAAAGGGCGTGAGATTAGGAAGCCACACAGGCTGAACTTGAACCACCATCTCCATTATGACTATGGCTCAATATGTATTGAGTTCATGCGCTAACCACTAAGCCACAGCTCAAACAAGTCCAAATCTGAGCACCCATGCTAGAAAACACAAGCAAATCTTTCTTTAAAGCATATAAGCCAACGGATCCCCAACCCTCATCCAGAAATCTCCCTATAGCTTGACCTAGCTTAAAACATTTCCCTCTCTTTTTGTCCAGAGGACGCTCCTGAGACAAGATTGTGGTAGAATCGAGTTCCCCGGTGCTGAATCCCCACAGGCCTTTCTTAGCAAATGTTGCGGCACTAAAAAACGAAATCGCAGGACCGTACTGCTCCTCACTAGCATTATCTTCTATTGATCCCAGTCCTTAAGTGTGACCATAAATCCTGTCCTGCACTGCTGACCGAAGCCAGCTTACTAGGACCCTCTGTGTGGAAACTCTGATCGAAGGGTAACCGAAAACAGTACTTCCACTCTTTAAGAATAAGATCAAGTCATTTGGATGGTGAAGGATCTTCGTTTTACCTCACTGCAAAAGGGTGATATTTCGATAGTCGTTCCTGCAAACTGAGTGCACCACTAAAGGCACGTCCAATTCAGGAATTCAGGAAATCACCGGTTCGAGTCAGACGAGACATAACTGGAACTATCCAAGGAGGCAGTCGTAGAATGCAAAAGTAAAATGACATTGATCCCTAGTAATGGCTTTTGAAATGAATCCAGGGTTTCTTGTTGAATGCAGCCAGCTTGGATGTACATAACAAACAATCTAAAAGCTTGTCTAATAGCTCACCATAAGCCAGGAAGACCAATATGTCTATTCTCAAATAGTCTCATAATCCCCATTTACACAAACAATCGACGCTGCATCCATTAGGTGATGAGCTACAGGCTGCATTTGTTGTTGAACGGAAAATCAGCGATTAAGTTGTTGGATGATAATGCAATTATAAAGCTGTTTCAGAGAACTTCTGCTTTGTTTTGATTCATAAAATGCCAGTGGTCTTTGTTATATAATTTGAGCATCCTTTGTCAGACTACAGAGTCTGCATAATTTTGAAACGTAAATATACACAAAGATTCAATAAATTCCACTATGACTGAGATCTTTTGCGTATGGACATTGACAATACAATGCTGCATTCAGACAGAGTTATTGTCTGGTTGTTTTCGATTTCTGAACAGGATCAGTGCAAAGACGTGTTTTTGGAAAAGATGATCTGGACCTGTGTTCCTGTAAAAATCTCTGTGTTCCTGTAAGGAGACCAAACCAGACCAGCACTGCTGTTAATATTTCAGCAGTGACGCTTGAGCGAGTGTGTGTATGTGCTGCTGAAAGAGAAAGATACAGTCTCTATGTGTCCAACTGAATATTTAATTGTTTAACAATTCTAAGTTATATATAAAATAATAATGAATTCTTACAGTAATACACAGTTTTGAATACAGTGTTTGGGTAATACTTTTCTTTAAAAAAAAAACTTTCAAAGATATTCCTACTGTAATGCATAATGACTTAATGTATAAACAGATGTTTTCATAACTAACCAAACCAAATTTAGAATGCTTTATAGTACTTACCTATTGACTATCGTTTAATGATTTTATGTATTTATTTATTGTAATAAATAAATTGTAAGTAAATTGTAATTTATTGTATTTATTGTTTATATATTGTACATTAATCTCTGGTAAATTTATAATTAAAAAACAAAAAACTGTAAAAAAAAATATAGTATTATAAAACAAAATTGTGGTTAAAATACATATGAAAATGTACAATACACTGAAACATATAAACATTTAAGGCATGATGAATAAATTACTTTGATAATATGTAATATTATATATGTAAATAACTAATAAAATAGTGGATAAATAAAGCATTTTTGACCACTCAATTGTAATAAAACTAAAAACAAGAATATTAGTACAATTGTCATTATCATCTCATTTTAATTTCATTACTTTTCATTATTAAATTATGTTATCAGCATAACAATTTGATTGTAAGGTTTGATTAAAAGTTGAAAGAATTAATAGTCAATTCAGGATTTCATAGGTTTTGATTGGTCCTCCTTTTGCTTTCCTGGCAGCAACTGACTTGAGAATATTCCAGATATTTATAAACAAATTGTAAAATGAGAGAAATAGAGATATTTTGTGTGAAGAAATACGACTGTATATTTTGACAAAATAATAAGAAAACAAAATATGAGAAAAAATAATTTAATTAGTAATTGGTAGTAAAAGTAATTTAATTGGTAAATGATGTCAAATTGGAATCTAAATATTCATAGATAGCTGTGAAATACTGCAGCGGTGGAGTACGGGTGGTGGCGGTGCTCTTAAATCTGCTGTTGAATAGCATATATCAGGTGACAGTTATAAAGGGCTGCCCTTTAGGGTGCAGCGGGCGCGGGGAGCTTGACTCCTGTCTGAGTGATACTGAGCCCTACATCATTCAGACCTCACCTTATCACTTGCTCCCTCACTTTCGCACCCTTATAAATGTCAGCGATAAATCTGGTCTCAATCCTGCTCAGTACATAATTCATACTCACACATGCAGACATACACAAATGCACACATGCACCACACGTCTCTTCACTGTACAGTTGTTCAAACTCGTCTTGTTTCTCTACCTGTCTCCTTCCTTCTAACCTGTAGAGATGCCAGCAATGCTTTTTTACTGTGTCCTTATTTCAAGTACCTGCCGTCACCGCTCCATTTCTCCCTGGAGAGAAGTAAACCACCCTTCAGCCCCCCCTTACGGCAACCTCTGAGCTAAGCCCCTGTGAGAGCCAGCACAGGTCGGCCGTTGTGAAATATAGCCGGGCGTAATGACCCTCTAAATTAACTCCTTGTAACCCTGCATTTCTCAAATGGCCGTCATTAGCATATAATAGGATGCAGAGAGACGAGAGAGGGCCAAGTCTGCCCCGCGGTGGGCCCGCACCGACCCAGTGCTCTGTCTCAGCACTGCGGGCGCTGCTGTAACGGTACTGTAAAGTTCAGCCTTATAAACATGTCAGCTGGGCATGTAATTAACCGACTGGCCATTAGATAATGGATCTAGTACCTGTGAGCTGCCTGTCATTCAAGAACAGCACACATGCTCCCGCTCCCGCTACGGTCCTAAGACCATCCCAGTGCATTGTACCTCTTTAAAGTGGTTGTTTTTAGAATTATTGAAGCTAGTTTGGGGGTGCTGCAAAAAAAACTTGAAATGGCTTTTAAAAATTACTGTTACTTCCACAATGTGATGATTAGAAGGGAAAGGAAAGGAAAGAAAAGGAAAGGAAAGGAAAGGAAAGGAAAGGAAAGGAAAGGAAAGGAAAGGAAAGGAAGGGAAAATAAAGGAAAGGAAAGGAAAGGAAAGGAAAGGAAAGGAAAGGAAAGGAAAGGAAAGGAAAGGAAAGGAAAGGAAAGGAAAGGAAAGGAAAGGAAAGGAAAGGAAAGGAAAGGAAAGGAAAGGAAAGGCCAGGCCAGGACAGGACAGGACAGGACAGGCAAGGCCAGGACAGGACAGGACAGGACAGGACAGGACAGGACAGGACAGGACAGGACAGGACAGGACAGGACAGGACAGGACAGGACAGGACAGGACAGGACAGGACAGGACAGGACAGGACAGGACAGGACAGGACAGGACAGGACAGGACAGGACAGGACAGGACAGGACAGGACAGGACAGGACAGGACAGGACAGGACAGGACAGGACAGGACAGGACAGGCAAGGCAAGGCAAGGAAAGGACAGGAAAAGAAAAGAAAAGAAAAGAAAAGAAACTGAGAAGAGAAGGGAAGGGAATGGAGAGGCTAGGTAAGCTCTTAACAGCTGTCACTGTAACACACACAAATAGCTTGTTGATTAAAAAAGACCCTCATTGCAACTGCAACCACAAAAATTCCCCTTCTAATTGAGAGACACGTCAAAGGCACATTGGTTTGGTAAGACCCCCATCCTCCTCCTCTTCCAGGTCCCCACCTCAATCACATTTACACCTCCACTTCATTCTCTCCCTCTGTAGTTATCTTTTTTTCTTCTCAACCTCAAATTAATGAAAAGCGGGCCAAAGAGGGAGCGCTTTCAGTCATTTTAACAGCCAGTTAATAAATGCGATTGCAAATGGAACTTGTCACCGCATGCTAGAGAGCAGCGCGCGGTCAATATCCCAGCTGGCAGGTGCTGAGGGTCACATATAAGTCAGCCCAGTGATGGATATGTATCCAATAATTGATGTAGGCCGTCTGTTATTGTGGGTTTCACTCCTGCCTCTATTGCTTATTAAAAGCTGTTTGCTTTAAGTACCAGGCTGCCCTGTAACTGCCCATGCTGGCTGTTAGCTGAGCATCAGGAACCACAGGCAATGGAGAAGACGGCCAACTCTGGCTGTCAACACAAATATAAAAGATATTTTGGCCATACAGGTTAACTTCTAGTTTTAACGGACAATATACTTGTTTTAATTAATAAATGCACACACATGAACTCTCTACTAATAACTAAATATTAAGGTGCAAGAACATTTATACAGAAACAACACTACAGTATATACTGTATATATATTTTCATAATCAGCACAATCTACCGATGCCACTGTTTGTGTGCAGACTCGAACCTACGTCTCCCACATAAGCACCAGGGCTCAAAATATCAGAAACACATTCGTTAACCACTGTGCCATGGCTCTGAAAGGCCAAATCATTTATAGAGCAGAGCAAGACTCTACTGTGTTGACGTTGGGTTCTTGAAGAAGCAAAGAAAGTGAGAGGACACAGATGGAAAGACAGAAGCAGAAAGAGAGGGAGATACGTCAGGAATTACCGCAGGGCCTAACCCTGCATGACTGGAAGGGTGTTGTTATTGTAAAGCTCAGAAAGAGCTGCTATAGCACATTTCTGACATGTAGCGCTGCCTTTCACGGCCTGATCAAAGTGCCCCACCGCTACTGCGTCTGATAACCAAATCAATTTTCCCAGTCTTTTGTTTTTCGCTGAATAATGCACATTTAGTTGTAACCTTCGGGCACAGAAGGAAGACAAGGCAGACGAGAGGGGCAAGAAACGGAAGGGGTGAGTTAGAGAGGAAAGTGCTATTCCTTATTCCACGAAACGAAATATATTCCATAAAAGAGGAAAGAAAATGAGGGAAATATTCAATAAACTTAGCAGAGGGTTTAAAAGCGCGAAGACTCTGGAGGACCGTGAACAGCGGTTGGAGGCGGTTCGTCAGGAGAGAACGGAATGATTAGAATATGAAATGTCTCGGAAGGGGAGAGTGGGTGGGAACGGAGCCAGAGAAATGGAGAGGTGAGATTAAAAGATTACCTGTCTTCTTCTCTCGCCCTTCAGAACCCTAGCGTCTGTCTGCCACCGCTGCCAGACCAGACAAGTCAATGAAAGAGAGACAGCTTCAAAACAAGATAATCATTACAATCAATCCTCACCGTATTACCTCTGGTGCCGATCACATTTTCAATCACGTGGCTTTGTAATTGTGCATGTTTCTTGGCTCGAGAGCTCTTCAAATGCAACTTATCAGCTGCAAGTACATTATACTCCCTACAATAAAACCTGAAGACCAAACAAACTGTTTGAACGGGGAGCATTAATACAGCCAGAGTTTGTTTGAATTCAACAAGAAATTGTATTAAATCAGAAAAGGTGGCAGTTAAACCATGAAACAGGCTGCAATTAGAGGTTTATCATCCACCAGGTGAATTAAACCCAATTTTTTTCCATTTGTGTGTGATCAGTCCATTATTCTTTGTGGTTGCGCTGTAGTGAAAGAGTGAGTCATGCCACTCTTGATCTATGTGCTGCTGTCTGTTCTGTTGGATGGGATACCCTTGACCTGTCACATCCGCAGACATTGATATTCAGTAACAAGCCCCACAAAACAAAACGATCCATATCACAAGGTGACAGCTTCAAAACAAGATAATCATTACAATCAATCCTCACCGTATTACCTCTGGTGCCGATCACATTTTCAATCACGTGGCTTTGTAATTGTGCATGTTTCTTGGCTCGAGAGCTCTTCAAATGCAACTTATCAGCTGCAAGTACATTATACTCCCTACAATAAAACCTGAAGACCAAACAAACTGTTTGAACGGGGAGCATTAATACAGCCAGAGTTTGTTTGAATTCAACAAGAAATTGTATTAAATCAGAAAAGGTGGCAGTTAAACCATGAAACAGGCTGCAATTAGAGGTTTATCATCCACCAGGTGAATTAAACCCAATTTTTTTCCATTTGTGTGTGATCAGTCCATTATTCTTTGTGGTTGCGCTGTAGTGAAAGAGTGAGTCATGCCACTCTTGATCTATGTGCTGCTGTCTGTTCTGTTGGATGGGATACCCTTGACCTGTCACATCCGCAGACATTGATATTCAGTAACAAGCCCCACAAAACAAAACGATCCATATCACAAGGTGACAGGAGACAGCTCTCTCTCCGTGTGTTTCTCTCTCTCTCACTCTTCAGTATAAATGGGCTTTTAAGGTAAGTGCACATATGGCTACGGCCTGCCGTGGCCCTTTAACCTTAACTGTGACAAGGGAAAGTCTTTTTGAAAGAACATGCAAAAAGTTGGCCATAGTCTAGTTCCTCAACACTTGCTTTGGCAGAGACTGAAAGAGAGAGAGAGAGATGAAGGGACAATCAAAGAAGGAATGAAAAAAGGATGGCCAAAAAGGTGGGAGACAGCAGACAGGACCTGTGTTAGATTTAGTCTTGGCATTGACAAGTGAACTTGCTCTTTCTTGTCTTCTCTCTGTATATATACTTCATTCAGCATTGTCTCCTAACAGCATTTCTCATCATTTTAAGTAATTCATCTACAGGCAATGTACCCTTTAGAAAAAGTAGTCAGCTACACTACAAGTGTGTGTTTTGAGTGGGAACCAGGGCCGGTCCTGGCTCACTTGGTGCCCTAGGAAAGAACATTTGAAAGGATTCATTTGCAATAAATTTGAAAAAAAAAAAAAAATCATGTGCTATAAGCAAATTCAACATCACTGAATGCGACAGCACTACACTGCATTATTTATCATCAGCTAATTTCAAGAGCATTCTTTAGAGAGAGAGTGTCATCAGCACTGATGAGAGAATTTAGTCTCACTACTTTCAATTAAAAGTGTGTTGAGCTCCAGGATGCAACGCCAAACTTTCCATTTCATTTGTGGCAGTTTGCGTGTCTGCTCGCTGAAGAGAGATGCTTATCTCCGATGGGCCATGTCTGTGGAGTAGCGCTGTGTTATCTGGCCTCTGGGAGCTGCTATAACATGCTCTCACATTGTTCACATTGAACACTTTATTTTACCATTTTGGAAGGAGTACAATTTACATATGTGGACTCAACAAACAGATGCATTTACACTTGTGCAGTCACATTTGGAATGCATCTCAAATCATCTCCTGAAGCGGTTTGAACGATTGGATTGCAATCCGTCTGGAATGCATTTCATAGGGGCACTTACACCTCGTATTTCATAATCAGCTATACAAGTGGCTAAGTGTAAAGCCCAAAGTGTACAGTGGGTACGGAAAGTATTCAGACCCCCTTAAATTTTTCACTCTTTGTTATATTGCAGCCATTTGCTAA
>NW_015547693.1:402851-407702 GCF_001515605.1 Sinocyclocheilus anshuiensis
AATGGCTGCAATATAACAAAGAGTGAAAAATTTAAGGGGGTCTGAATACTTTCCGTACCCACTGTACTTAGGTCATTCCACAAAAGTCCGCACACTGTCCTTGTGGCGCAATTTTCGTCAAAGCAATTTTCACGTACAACAGCGCAGGCATGAGGTGAATATTGAAACAGAACGAGTTAAGTAGGTGGTACTGCACATGTGTCGAGCCACCGCTGAGTTTACTTAGAAAGCTTTATGAACACGGCTGTGCGCCAGATGAAACGAAACGCAGAAAGTGAAGTATACCCAGGCCTTAAATAGGGCCTTTATTAAGCTGTTGTATGAACCGTTTCATTTGAACCATCCAAACCAACCAGTTTACTCATATTAAATGGCCCTGTCAATATGCGAGAGAATAGATAAAAGATAGTATTGTAAAAGCTAGAGTTTTTTGCAGCTGGACTTGTGTCAAGTTTTACTTAAGTTGACCCAGACAACCAGTTGTGATCAGAACGTCTGCAGGGAGAGTTAATGTGTCAACTGTGATGTGCATAATTAATGCGCGGTGTGGCTCGTCCTGCTCTTACAGATGGGAATTAACCATCGCTAATGTACAGGCAATGGCCAGTAACCTTCTAGAGAGATTAACTTGAATGAATACTCGAATGAAATGAAGATGACAAAGCAGCAGTGTTAATCCAGATGCGTCGTACCACTGATCCCATTTGAGACCAGGAAATAAATCAGACACAGAAAGAGGGAGAGTGAGAGATGGAGAACCAGAGCCATGTGACAGGTGTTTAATATCGCGTCTCTCTCAATGAAAGGAGAGAGTCTCCACATAAGACTGAGATGAGGACCTCTTGTACTTCATCTCTCTATCTTCCATTTGTCATCTCAACTTGAAGAAAAACACTGCTGTATTTTGATGTTTCATGCGATGTCGCACATGGGCACTTCCCTAAAGCAGGTGCATCCAATCCTGCTCTTGCAGGGCCACCTTCCAGCAGAATTTAGCTCCAGCCCTTATTAAACCCACCCGAACCAGCTAATAAAAGACTTCAAGATCACTAGAAGTATCCAGACAGGTGTGTTGGAGCTAAACTCTGCAGGAAAGTGAGCCCGGCCCTAAAGCCTGGATGCTCCCCAAAAGTACACATTTTGGACATCTCCCTTAACTGACCCATCCATTTCTGCTATTGGAGTTTCTACTAATGAGTTGATTCAGGTGTGTATCATTATGAAGAGATTGAAAATGTGAGTTGGGATGGCTTCAAGATCCATAACCACTATAGCATGTGGATATGTTTCTTCTTCTCAAATCCTGGAAGAGGAACTTGGTATAGGGTAATGGTCAAGCTGAACTGTTGTTTTAATAGTACCTGTGTTTGAAGAGGTTTTGCAGTCATTACTGTAATTTATTTTTTGTTACCATGCATTTTTATGGTCACACTTTATTTTAAAGTCCAAATCTCACTATTAACTATAATTTTTGCCTCAATAAACTCATAATTTGCTGCTTATTAATAGTTAGTAAGGTAGCTGTTAAGTTTAGGTATTGGGTCGAATTATATCTGCTAATAAGTGATAATAAACAGCCAATATGCATTCTAATAAGCAACTAGTTAATAGTGAGAATTGGTCCTTAAAATAAAGTGTTACCATTTTTACAAAACAGAAGTAACAACTCCAAAACATTTTTAGCGTTTCAGCTTTAAGACCATGTAAACAAACAACCAGAAGAGATATACAATATATTGACTCTTCATCCATCTTCAATCTTTTGGTAAAATAATGAGGTCATGTAATAAAGAGAATACTATTAGCACACTTTGAACCTGCTCTCTTCTGTATTATTGGAAATTCACTTCTATTGATCACACAATAGCTATATTATAGGGACTGAATACTTGACCCCTAATCCCTTTATGGACTGACCTCGATTGAACCATGTCCCTTAATTGTGTGTGTGTGTGTGTGTGTGTGTGTGTGTGTGTGTGTTTCACATGACCACACATACACTCAAACACATTGTGCTGTAGGGCTTTTTACTATAATAGTTCCTATTCTGATAAACTAAAGCAATTGCAGAAATGTCAATAGCCTTATGGTGTTTTGGAACTTGAACTTGAATGAAAGGGTTTTCCTTTATTCCCCGTTGGGTCTACAACTGGATAATTTACCATTTTGTCCACTTTGTCTGATATAAGTGCTGGAAAAAGAGCTGAATGTGATGTAGAAATGTATGATACTTCTCTACAACACCGTTCTCTAAGTACCTCTCATTATTATTCATGAGAAGGTGTGGCTGAACACAGTATTCTGATATTTAATTCACGCTTCTGCACATTCACACCTGTCACCAATGAATTAATTTGGTGTCTTTCACAAGAAACCTGGCGTAACGCTTACTGACATGCCAAGTTTGAATATGCACCTGCGCAAATGTGATTTGAAAGCTGTGTCGGGGGAAAGATTTGCAGCAAACTTACATTTTGGTCTGTTGCTCATAAAACACTATCGTATAAGAGAAAAGTGCATTTAGCATAATAGCATTTTTTTACCCACTTAAGTAGGACTTAAGTACATCCTTTTTAAAATATAAGTTCATAATTACTTCTATTATCCTTGAAATATGGTTAAAGCGCACTCCTGAATGTATTGACAATTATGGTAACTACAATATTAATTTATGCATTTAGCAGACGCTTTTATCCAAAGCAACTTACAGTGCATTCAGGCTATAAATTTTTTACCAGCATGTGTGTTCCCTGGGAATTGAACCCATGACCTTTTGCCCTGCTAACACAATGCTCTACCACTGAGTCACAGGAACAATATACTTTAATGTCATTTCTACTGAAGCCTGTATGTTGTGTATTTAAACATATTTGTCATTTGTTATGGTGCAGTTGCAATTTAGTATGTTTAAAATAAATTAAATGTAACACTGAGTAACACTACAGTTAAAATCAAGTTCTTCGGTCATTGTACACATTTCAGTGAACGCCTTTGGCTGTTGGGTTGCATCTCACCCTTCGGCTGGGGCCATCTAAGATGTAAAACCAGCCTTATTATACTGGGCCTTCACTAGATTAGTGATTCATGGCACAGACCAAAGGGAAAGACATGGCAGATCAGTCCAGAAGACTAGTCCAATGTCACAGTCAGCCACAGCACACTGTCTGAGGGGTCTTAAAGAATATATTCTTCAATAATTAACCCCAACCCCCCTAGGATTTTCTTCCTACTCAGTATCATTTTAATTGCATTTCAATGCTTAACAGATACTGATTAATACATGTATTAAAGGGGGAGCTGCTGCAGTGTCCACATGGCTCGTTCATGTATATTCATATCTTCTCATTCCAAGCGTCACCTGTACGTCTCAAGGGAGCACGTCGATTCAAGCCTCTGCAATGACGCCATGCCTGTAATTGAGGGCTATGAATTTTGTTGCCATTTTTTCTGTTCCTTTGGTCCCTTCACTTCCACAAAAAATATGAAATATAGAAATATGAAATAGAAAAATATGTAATAAAGCAAACGTTGTAGCCTATCTCTGTTTCTATAAGTAACGTTCACAGAGGGGGCAGGCACTTTTGACAAAGTAATTACACAGAGTCTCCTTCAAATCAATGACAAATTAATGCATTATACAGCTTTATCTGCTTTCATTTCAAATTGAGAGGTGATAAAAGGTGCAAAAGAAAACGGTCTTTGTCGCTATCTGGATTGTAATTATGTTAACACCGGTAAAACCTCGGTCCTGCCTTCCTGTAAGTCACTCACTCATTCATTCATAATTAATTAATAGCTCATAAAACCCAGGAGAAGGAACAATGATTGTCCCACATTTCTCCTTTCTTTCTCTCTTTCCCCCCCTCTTGGGTCTTTTCTTCCCTCTTTTTGAAAGGAAAACAGAAATATTGGTGACTAACGTTATGAGAGAGGCCTCATTTCCATAGCCGCATGTTGAATTTCTGGCACCTTTTTAGTGCGCTTTGCCTGCAGGCTTCAATAATAATGACTGTTTTTTAGTGGAGGGGGGCTGGGCAAAGTGTGTGGGGCTTTATATACCTAGAGGGAAAGATTTGGGGCATAATATATATGTGTGCGTGTGAGAGAGCAAGTACAACGTGAATGCAAGAAAGGAGGTATAAACTACTATTTGAGAGATCAGGTTCATCAAAAAAAACACTTACCCACATTATTCAACAATCGTGCGGTTCAGGTGCATCAAAGCTGCTCCAGTGTATCTGCGGCCTCGTCTGGGATCCTGGCACTAACGTTCACCCCGGCAGTCTCCTCTGATCCACCCCGCTCCTCACACGACTCCTGTTCGGAACAGTTTCGGGTTCAACACGCTCATATCAAATGGCTGCATGGCAGAGCGTCCCAATCAAGCTAGATAATTGATTACGAGCTGACAGAGTGCCACAGCACAGTAGGAGGGCGTACACACAGGACGCGTCCGGGCATTCAAAAACAGCTAGCACAACGCAACTGAACTGAAGGCGCATGTATAGGTGCATTAAACAATGCTCCAGTCCAATACAAGTTCAGCTCCATCGATGGCATTTGTAGAATGATGTCCAATAGCACAGAAAATCTTTTGAAATGCAAATTGTGGTTACAGTAAGCGCTTACAATGGACATACACAGAGAAAAGTATCGTTAAAAATTCACAAAGAATCACTTGTCTGTGTATAGTTATGTCCAATCTTTCAACTTCAATGTCATGAACAGTCAGTAAACCTGATTCATAATATGCATAAGGATTGCAATGATATCTGTAACATTATTTATATGGAACAAACTCCACACAGGTCAGGGATATGATGCTCAGTTTGTGTGGATCTATTATATATA
>NW_015547693.1:407712-413723 GCF_001515605.1 Sinocyclocheilus anshuiensis
TATATATATATATATATATATATATATATATATATATATACATACATTTTTTTCTTAAAAATGGCACAAAAACAAAACAAAAATCAAACCATATGAAACCAAGAGATGTTTCTTGTGGACACTTGATATTCAAATTGTGGACACACAAATCAATAAACAGTATTTTTATTTTTATTTTTTTAAACAGAGATGAGTCAAAATAGTTTTCTGTGGTAATCGACATTATGCCACAAATGCTTTATGTATCTCTCAGTCTCTCTAAATTGACACTGAGGGATGAAAATGCAACTAAACAGCTGAATTTACAGTAAATTATACTGTGTAGAATAAAAAAATCATATTATGGCCTACTGGAATATCAAAGATCAGAGGAAGCAAATACAAATCACATTACGGTTGTTTTCGCAGGCTGACACATACAGTATTTGTCCAAAAATAAGCTTATGTTTCTGTAGGGTTTGAATGCTGAGTGCACTGGAACACACACCTGCAGGACAGCATTCAGCACCTGGACACACACACACACACACACTGACCCTGCTGGACTGTAGGACACTAAAATAGTCACAGCATGGGAGATTTCTGCTAATTTACCATTGACAACCAACTAAATACCATCAGAGCAGAGAAGGAGGTGTTTTCATTGTAGAAGCTAACCACAACCAAGTGAGATGTAAGATCGAATATAAGTAATGCTGCATGACTGTTGCCGTTTCTCACAAAAATCTGATTTGTGAGATAAAAAAGTCGCAATTATCTTCTCCTACTGCAAGATACTGTTACTGCACCTTTATACAGCTGACAAGCATCTGACTGAATACACTTTTTGCTAGCAACATATATAACAGTATGTATATGTTTAATGGCCATCTACCATTGGCCGATTGTATAGATCAGATAATCAAGCTGAATCAAGTAATTGGTCCTGCCAACTAAAACACACCAACATCGCTCAGTAAGCATAGAATACTGTAATAAGAATTCAAATGTGACAGTGTGACATGTCAGTGCGTTTCATGTCATTAATATTGTATTAAATCTAATAAGCATAGAATATTTCACAGATATCTCTAATAACATATTGGTTCTCGCAAAACTCTTAAGACATGATGCCATGATCTTTGCAAACTTTAGCAAAACCCTAACCTTAACCTCAGTATAGCATTGGTAGCTGTCATGTAAGGTGAACTCAAGAGAAGGGAGAAAAGATCCAAATTATTAAATAAAAACAAAAGTACAGGAAAAACTGTAAAGCACCAAGAAACAAGGAACGAGAAGCAGAAGGTCAACCAAATAGACCGGACAAGGAACATAGGAACGCAAGGTCTACATGTACACTAGAGTAAAACTACAAACTAAAAGACCACATAAAGCAAGAGCACAAAAACACAGAACCAAGACAGTAGCACATTCTTATAGACAGCATTACTGTTTGTCCCAATCGAAGCACACTGTTATTTTTATGTAAGTAAATGTTGGTGTGCAGTTACAGTGTATTCCAGCTTAACAAATAGATTATGCTGTAGACTTTTTAATTCTAGTTGCGTTTTATCTGTGCTGCTGAACCTATTTTTGGTTCACTTTTAGCAGTGTGTGTTGTTGGTTTATGTTGTAAGTGTTGTTTTTATTTTTGTTATCATTATTTTATTATAATTTTTTTCACATTTCTCAAAGATATTTCTCAGCAGTTGCTTCACTATTGTGAAAGATCCATCTACAAACGATTATGAATATGAAATAAGTTACTGGTTGGTTATCATAATGCTAAAGCAAGGAATAGTTTGCCTAACTTAAAATCAGCCAATTAGCTTATTTCATATTCTAGCTTGTCATCATTTTACCAGTGTTTGTCTTTGTCACACTTCTGACTTGGCTACATTAGAAATTTAAGTATGAACATAAAGGCTCCAAGATCTCAAGCAAATGGAACACTAATCACAGTTGTGGTGACTTCAAAACCATTTCAGTGGTAAACAGTTACATTTCTGTGGTACTGTTTAAGACAACTTTATAATGTGAATTCACAGTAAAACAAGAGCAGTAAATTACTGTGATGTTAGCAACATTCTGCTGTTCATTCACGGTAATGTGTAAGAAAATGACCCGGCGTGCCTTGATTTCACAGTAAATTTCTGACTACACTAATTTATTGTACAATAATTATCTTTATAACACTGTAAATTATTGGCAATTTTTACAGTGCATCCATGATATTTCTGACCTGAATATGTAAAGTCTAGGTAAAGACTAGTGACTGTGAGTTGACCAATGGATTCGCTAACGGATAGCATGAGTGTGACATGTCAACTTCTAGCTCGACCAATGATGTGAATTTGAGGTTGGGGCCTTAAGAGTGTTTAGGAAACCTGTTTGGAAACAGTCATTACTTTTGCCATTTGCTGCCACTTGTAGTGCAGAAATTACAAATAGCGGTCCTGATAAAGCGAAGCACAAATCCGAATGAGTTTGTGGGGAAAGAGGAGTAGGAAGCGTGAGGCATGAAGGGGAGAGATGGTGGGCAGTAGAGTGCTGTGCAAACACAGAGCTGCCGGGCTGTGAAACAGCATGCAGCAGCGGGATACCTCATTACACACAGCAGGCCTGCAGCTGATCGCTATTCATTCTGCTCAGATGAACACACACAGAAGAGACCGGGATTGTGCGTAATCAGGACATGTCATTTAACTATTTAACATTATCACCTCTCTAAGTGTGGTGCACACAATCACACACGTACACCTTCAATTATAAGGGCAGAGGGGAAATGACCAAGCAAAATAGTAAGACATAGTCACTAATACACTGTTACTTTTTCCAATTCTGCACATTTCAATTCAATTAATTGCTACATTGCTTGTTAACCATTAACAGTCAGTAGACCTACTTAAGATCTATTCACACCAAGAGTTGAATGTATATATGTATGTATATGTATGTATATTTTTATCATGTACTGTAAGTTGCACAACAACTGGTTTGCGATACTTCATATGACCTGCGTTTAAAACTAAAATAGGTGTGCCTTTTCACCTCCTCACATATCCATTTTTGTTGTTCCAACTTCTACTTTGAGTAGTTCTTAAATGCAACTGCCCAAATTTGAGTGTTCATCTAGTGGACGCACAAAATAGTGCAGTCATTATAAAAATGTTGGTTCCTTTTTATTTATTTTTATTTTTATTTTTAAATCTATTGAACATTGGTGTTTTTATGACATGGACATTTGTGCCATTTTATAAAAGCAATAGGCCACAAGAGACTGTTTGCTGCAATAATTTTTATAATTTACTAAAAATTTACAATAATTTACTTTTAAAAGGCTTTGCTTCACATCTCACCTCACAACAGCGCTGAAACTCACAACCAGGATAAAATCATTGTGACTCACATCTTTGTCAGACTTCAAAATAAATCCACTGATTCAGAAACAATGAATATTTCCAGCTCCTAAAGTATAAGACAGTGTGGTTTCTCCTTCATATACATTTGAATGATAAATGAAGATATTTTTTTTCACTATTCTTTTAGGTTTTTCTCTTCTCTATAAGCCCTTTGAACAACATCACTACATGCACAAATACACACACACACACAAACACAAATACAATCGCTATGAGTCCATTCAGTGCCACAAATCCTGAGAGGTAAACCTGCCAGGACTGGCAGGGAAATGAGAGGGAGTGAGATCAGAAGAAAAAATAATTAAATAAAAATGCAATAAAGCTGCCTGTGTGAAATCAATCTGCTTAGAGTTTTGCTTAATAAAAATTCATGAAGAGCTGCTAGCCCAGAGTTCATAAGAAATATTGTTGTTGATATAGAGGCAGAGCCGGACAGTGTCTTATCTGTGTGTGTGTGTGTGTGTGTGTGTGTGTGTGTGTGTGTGTGTGTGTGCGTGCGTGTGCGCGCACATGTGAGCGACAGCTGTAGGAAATATGCTTACTTTGTGTGTCTGTCCCAACTCTACAATGACATTCAGTTTCTCTGAGTTCAGCAAAAACACAAATACAAAATAAACTTGTACAAGATGATGCATTGGTGTTCAGAAGCTTACTGAGTAAATTATCTTGAATGATTCCTAATGAATAATGTGAATTAAATTTCCGTTTGTTTCAGAATGAGATTCACTTTTCTGTTAGTGTCTGGTGAGTGTTTTTTTTTTTTGAGTGCACAGTAAAAAGAAAGCCATATCTCACAACATCTCCAGCAAAATCTCCACAAAAACAGGGCCACCAAATAACGAGGACATATGGTCACCTGATTCCCATCTCTCTTCAAGGTCTCGTATTAGAGGAATTACGGAAATTGCTTGCACCATCTAAATCTTTATCTCTGACAGAACTCATTTTATGGGCTCAACATCTTAAAAAAAACATTAACATTAGTCACACATCAACACAAAACCCCCAACACACACCACATCCTTATCACACAGGCCTGAGGAAAGTCAATACACACTCTGACCAATTAACAACACACCCTGAGGAGTTTCTGGATAGATTACCGCAAACAAGCTACTTGCACTTTTTGCTGCTGCAGTCTAATCATGTTGAGTGAAGTCAAATCCATTGTCATTGTCATTACAGGCTAAGAGTAAGAAAAATACATGAATAAATACTCACTGACTCATTGTGGAATGTGATAAAGATAGCTAAAAGCATTTGATACCACAAAGAATAAATAACAAATGCAAACTAGATGCATATTAGCATGTTTGCCAGGTGCATGTTCAAAAGAACAATTTCAATACAAAATAAGCAAGAAACATACTTTACAATCTTCCAAAAAAAGTACAATATTACAGTATATATATAAAAAATATATATAAATCAAGTTTTGATCTCTAGTAGGCTATTCCATCCACACTTGCATTTAGCTTAAATGTAGACTACTGTTATTGTTGTCCCTAAAATACATTTTGAAATATGTTTGCCATATGAAGGTATAATGTAAATATATTTTCAGCTCAGTTTAGTTCACTGGTTACAACATATATCTAGCATGTATATTGTATATACCAAATGATCAGTGAGAGCAGAACGAATGTGTCACACGTTTTAAACTCAAAATGGTAAAATACATATATCAAGATCATGCTCACAGATGAGAACAAAACAGCGTTGGATGAAGTGGATTAGAGCCCTGCACGGACCTCAAATATACACTGTAAAAAATGACAATTTATGTCAATGTCAATTTAACGGTAAAAGACTGTAAAAATGCTACAGTATGCTACAGTAAAAACCTGTTAAATGGTTAACGGTAAATTCCCCTACTATATACGGTGAAAAACTGTATTGGACAGTATATGTAATTTTACGGTAGTATACCGTTTTTGGAAGTGAAAAAGACTGTATAATTTACAGTGAATAACCGTAAATTGACATTCCCAGAATTCCAACCACAGCTGCCGTTTTTTTACCGTACATTTTACGGATTTATTTTTTACAGTGTAGGCCCTAGACCGTCTTTTTTTTTCCCCTTTTCCCAAAAAAAGCTTATACTACTGTTACAGCAGAAATAGTTCAGTTTGTATGTAATTGAAAAGTGATTATATTTAGTTTCGTTTTTTTATAAAGTTAATTTAGAAAAACGTTTGGAGCATTTTTTGTTCGTTAAATGTAAGTTTTTTTCTTCTTTTAAGTAACGGCCAGTGGTGGACAGTGAGTTGGTCATAGCCTATATGTTTGATCAATTTAGCCTTCCTAAAAATCATCACGACTCGCCTAAAATATAATCTATATATACAACAGTTCAAGCATATCACAATGTTAGTTTAAAGGTTTAAACTAGATAAATGTGCGCTGTTAGACGCATATCCAATCGTTTGTGTGGAGAGTGGAAGCTGAAGCGTGCTCTGCAGGACATGGAGGCGCCAGCACGATCACTTGCATTCTTTTCTAACAGTGGAAACAACTTAATACGCAGTCATTTTTGCTCATAAAGGTAAGAGTAATACATCATTCTAAACTGTAAAGGGTCTAGTTTTATTTGTGTGCACTCACAATATC
>NW_015547693.1:413894-414163 GCF_001515605.1 Sinocyclocheilus anshuiensis
TTTTTTTTCATCACCATAATTGATGGATGTCTAAAATATAAAAATAAGGAAAAGCCTAAAACAGACCCAATTATAATTTGCGTTTTATTTTATAAATTTTATAATTTTATAATATTTATAAAATGAAACACAAATTATAACGGCATATATGTAAAACTTTGTCCTCTTTGTCCTATGCTGCTTATATTTTCTGATTTCTGAATACCTTAAAATTTAAAGGATTTGCTGCAACGCAATTTTGTCTGATATGTGAATTATTTATTAGCCTA